>NC_056731.1:668755398-668807898 GCF_019279795.1 Protopterus annectens
CACAGTTTGGATTTATGTGGTATGTCGTCAGTTTTACATGCTGTTTGGCCATTGTGAACAGACTTTGTGCTTATGTGGCAGTTTACTGTTTAACAATGTGGGTTGAGGTCAGTAAGGAGACAGACACATGTGAGTGTCATACATCATTTACATCAGAATATGCATGCTGCTGCAGTAGCCGTTGGTCTATCAGCTATGTACATTTGTAGGGGAAGACTTTGACACATGCCCCTGTTACTTGACCACTCCCCCCACCCCTTTATGTATGGGTGTTGTGTGGATTCCCTGTTCTAGGTGTTTGGGGGGTACAGTAGGTCTGTAGCAGGTAGCTTAACATACTGATGCATATGTTGTAGACTGCAGCTGCTGCATTCTGCCCAGACGTCATACTGGAGATTGCGAAAAGATTGTGGGACAGCAAGCTGTATATGTGAGTGAGGGAGCAGTGTCAGTTCTGTTTGCACATCATAGCCAGGGTGAGGGTACCCATAACAGTCCAGGTGAGGGATGTGCCTCTGGTACATATGTTATGTAATAGTGCCATCCAGAGAGTAGTAGGTGACATTTAGGTCACCTATATGTATATGTGAAGTATGTCCCAACCTACAGGCCTTTAAGGTGCTAATATGGGTGGAAGTGGCTGCAGTAGCAGGAAAAAGTTCTGCTTAAAATTGCACGGCTCAGTCATTTAATTGTTCCAACAACCATGTACTTGACGTGCAACACACTGGAATGGAAGCCAGGATTGTGGGTGGACAAATGTTAAGCATGCTAGGAATGTAACATATTGAGCTATGGAGTCAATACTATAGCAGGTGTATTTGCAAGACATATGTGCATGCATACAGTCTGTTACACAGGATTAGCATGAACATGTGTGATGGGATGTGTATGACGTGTGACACTGAACTTTCTGTCATGATTTCATAGTGTGAATGTGTACTGACTTTGCAGTACATAAGCACATAGCATAGGTTGCGTGACAAGTGTGCCAAATGTAGGTGGCACAACTGTGGACATTGTGCAATAGTCTGCAGTTGTCATCTCTACCTTATCTCCTAGGCCTTATGTACATCCATCAAAATGTATTTGTCTGTGTACAGGTTTGTTGTCTGTATCACAGTCCCAAGTACATTGCCATTATATATACAGGCAGTGTGTCACTGGCAAGAAGGATATATTTATGGAAACATCTGTTAGCTTTCAAAGCTGAGTGGATTATTGGGCTAAGGCACTGTGCCATAGTTGACAGGGTCTTGGGTTTAAAACTTGGTAGGGGCTGAATGTTTTTCAGTTGTGTATCACTGATAAACAGAATATGTTTATGGAAACACCTGCTGGCCTTCAAAGCTGAGTTGCTTAGTGGGCTAATGCGCTATGCTGCAGTTGAAAAAGTCCTGCATTTGAAACTTGGCAGTGCCTGAATATCTTTCAGCTGTGCACCCCTGACAAGGGGGATAAGTTTATGGAAACACATGTTAGTCTTCAAACTGAGTGGGCTAATGTACTACATCATAGTTGGCAGGGTCCCAGCCTTGCCGGAGAGATAGTTTTACTTATGTGCAGGACAGTGTCAGACAGACAGAAGGTGATTAAAGCAGTTTTAAGCAACTTTAAGTGGGTTTGCGTGGGTTTGAGTGCCAAACTGTGATGTTAAGTGGCTCTTAGTCCAGTTTAAACCCACACTATTTCCAAAAAAAGAAAAGAAAAAAGGGTGATAGGAAAGTGGTGAAATAGGGCAAGCAGGGGGAAAACAATATGAAAGGCAGGTAGGGATGTGCAGGACAGGTGTAGGAAAGGACCATAGCTCTCCATTTCTTGTACAGCAGCAGTTGTGTATGTTGTGGACAATTTGGAATTTGGATGCTCACATTCCAAAGGGAGGGGTGTGGGCAACATAACTTTGTTGGTTAATTGCTGTGATGATTGATTGATGGCAGTGTGTGGGCAAAATGGACAGCTATGTATGGGGTGATATTTTTTTTGTGGGACAGATGCCCCCTTTTTTAACATGAGAGTGGGATGTTGGGGAAGGGATATAGGTACGCATGCCAGTAACAGTTACAGCAAAAGGCCAATAACACTGCTATTTCAACAAGGTATGTTAGTATGCAACCATTTTAATATGTAACAATAACTAAACACAAGGCCCAACATAAGGTTTTGAGAACAACATATGTGAAATGGAAACCATACCCATAGTATAACAATAATAATATTGTGATGTAGATAAGGGTTGGGGGAGAGTGAGAGAGACATTCCATTAACAACAGTATAGGCTTACATTTATTGCAACAGTACTGTTTTATACTCTACAGGTCTGCCATCACTTTTATGTCTACAAGTGCCCTATATCTTCTGTAGCACGTACTTACCTCTCAAGCTATCTGCGTGGGACAGTATGGACCAAGCTATAACACCTGCACATACACTATTAGAGGGGACTATTACATGTCAGGGGAACATATATGACTACCGAGGTGTACTGTGCACTGATGTTGTGTGAGTCTGCTACTGACATACTTTGACTGGATGTTAAATCTGTATCCAAGTGTTTTGGCAGCGGTGATCATTATCCATGACAGAGTGACACTTGAGAGACATGCATTGGGCATAGTACAGAGAGTTTACACGTATCCTGCCATCCTTGGCAGGCATGGGGTTAGATTATCAGCAGACATTCACAGACAAACCAGGCATACAGCCATAACAACAACAAACAGTTTTATTAGTCTTATTAGTCTTGGAATAGTTGTGTACTTGTGGACGTTTAATTTAATGCAGTCTTATCACCTTGCTGAGCAATGCTGTTTACACACTAGTACATCTGGAGACAGGAATTAGTATACTATTGGAACAGCTAAGACAGAGAATTTATTTACCTGTAATTCCTGTGGGGAGAACATCTGTTAACAATACAAAACTGTTTTGTATACATATTCAGTAGTACTTGTTGCTTCTATAAATATACATTAGTACTTGTCTCTAGATTCAAATCCCGGTCTGTGTGGGTGGAAAAAAACTGAACATACATATCATTTAGCAAAATGAGCTACTGAGCCACTGCTTTGCGTTGAATGACTGATATGTGTCTAGAGCTCACCTGGTAATAAATTCTGACCTGGTAATACAGGTAGAGTGTCACACAAGACTGCAGTGACACTTGAACACAAATGCATGAGATGCATGCATGACAGAGATAGTAGGTGAACTGTGCATTAATAAATGGAATTGCGGTGTACACATTTAACTCCTAGTGTATGTTAATATGTGTGATGTGTACAGACCATATTGGAGTGCTGGGTTGGCTAGCTGACCCCTATACAGTTGCAGATGGTATATTTGTAGTCTACAGCTATTACAGTTTCATACTTGCCTGCATCAGCATAACTATGTTAAGGAATGCATATAAATGAAATGCAAAGTTTAACACACGACAACCCTGAGGGAAACACATTATACTACCTTACACATTACTATTCAAGGTTCAGATCTTATAGTGCAGAACAAATATCATAATGCAGTATATCTTGTAGTACAGCTCCACATCTACACTTTAGCAAAACAGTTCTTTATCGGCCAACCTTCAGTCACTTCATGGTATTATACCCATGTTTACTTCACAGCACTTATAATGTACAATTTCATGACCATCAGCCCAAAATACACGTGACATTTGGCACAAGAAACATTTATTGAGGATGACATGAAACAGTTAACAGCCTTTTTATTCTTAAACACTTTACATAATGCAGGCATTGACTGACAGCTTGTTATTTCACACTGTATGCATTACTAACTTTATTTCCTTAAAATTTCTGGCTGCAGATGTACTTTATTTTCTGAAATGTATGATTGCAGATGATTCATTCCCTTCACATTATGAATCCAATTGAACTTTATTACCAGAACATCATTAATATAGTATACACTTGTTATTCCTTTACATTATTAATGCAGTAGTAAATCACTTTCTTTAACATTATTAAGTTTCATACTTTCATGTATATTGAGCTGTATCTGGCATTACTCACTTATATCAGTCCAGGTCTATGAACACATTCATTGCAGTACAATCAAAACAACATATACCTACTGGTAGGTACTACTGTACTGTTTCTTAATTATATTAGTGTATATTGCAGGATATATCTGTACTCACCACACTCTTGGTGCAACCTGGCCAGGTGCCCTGCATGGGCCTCCAGGTTGTGAGCTCTCTCCTCTGCAGCTGTGGGGAGAGAAACACACCATTATGCGTACCTGTCTATCTGATATTCACACTAGACTTTGGTAAATCAATGCTTCATATACTTACAAACTTGCGAGGCATTGTCGTCCTGAGCATCTTGGATCCATTGGGCCAAGGCTTCCCCTTGCTATTCTTCAGGTCATTGTAGTGGTGACACACCTGCTCACCAGTGTGGGGGATGACAGCTGCCGTGGTTAGGTCATGTGCCAGCTAGTCCCAGACATCAGATTTGTATCCAGACCCCTGGTACCGGCCTTGCATCAGCCAGCTGTCATGGTCTTTTACAAGAAGCCCAAACATGACCCTGGACTCCATGCCCCATCGCTGTGCCCAGAAACATGCATGTTCTCCAACTCCAGCCATAGCTCCTGCAGTGATCAAACTCCAACAGGTTCTGGCTGTATTCCCACCAGCTCAGCTTAAATAAGGCTGTTTTTCCACCCTTTGCCACCACTGGACCATTTTTAAAAATGCTAAATGAAGCTTAGCACCATACAAACCTGCTAAGCATAGCTGAGCAGTGCTTAAACTGGGAAATGCTTAGCAGTGTCCAAACCAGCTAAGCAGAGCTGCGTGTTGCTAAGTGCTGCTAAAACGGGTCCTGTTTAAGCATTGCTTGGCTTGGCTTAGCAATGATTAGCAGAGCTTAGGTATAGCCAAACCAGATATTTTAAGTAAACACAAAAATATTGAAAGTAATTGTTCATTAATAATACTTTATTATGTGTATCTATTTTAATTTTATATCTCCTAACCTTATGCATTTAACTACTTTATCCTGGAGTGTGAGTTTAATGTGTTGAACACTTCTTTGTAACTTCTTTATCCTCTGGTCTCCACTGCAAATGGGCTTTTGGTCCAGCTGGACTAACCCAGTTAATGTCAATGTATACATAATAACATACACTATTTTTATTACATTTTCCTATCGCATGTAAACACTGCATGGCCTGTATTTGAACCGTGCACCTGCTGCACACCAGGGCATGACTTTAACCATTCAGCTACCGAAGAGTTGTGATTGCTACTCTACATTTCTATATAGCTTTCAGTTACATTTAAGCAGTGCTGAGCACCACAGCGTGCCATGTAAACCCGCTTAGCTATGCTTAAACTTGACCTTTCCTAAATAATTAAATGCTTCTGTTTTCTATTTTTAGATGTCTGGCATGTCTCTATTGCTAAGCGCCACACCACGCAAACACACACACACAAAAAAAAATATTTAAACGTCTTTCACTTTATTATTTCGCAGTGCAGGGTGTGTGTTACTCATCTGCAGACACTGTAACACACCCTCTACACTGATTCTGTAACTGTGTTACATGGCTGTCTCTCAGCAGTGCGCCTTCATTAATATGCAAGGTGCGCTGCCGAGGGGGAGCTGCAGACACAGCTATGGTATACTCCATGTAGGACTTACACTATCCCCACACAGAGTTTATTAAATCTGGGGAACAGATTTTTTTATAATTATGTATTAGCTGTGGTGATAATTAGCTCATGGTGATAATTAAGTGGAGTTGGTAGATACTGTTCTCTTAACTATGAGCTTGATTCCCATGTTGTTAATTTATTTAATAATGTGCATATTATCCACAAGTATGTCCTGTGTAGAGGTACATATGTTTTACAACACCTAAGTACATAATTTCACATCGCCTCAGTTCATGTATTTCACAGACACCTATAGTGACTTGACTGCTGATGATTTCGCAGTTCGTAGTTTTCCATTATAGTCCCACTGTATCATCTATTGGACTGTTACAAGTTGGAATACAAACACATATATAACTTCCTTACATCATTCTTCCGAAACAATTACACAGAGATGTGTATTTAATTTAAAAAGTAATATCCCTCTCATTGCTTACACATATGTTTTTAGTTATGTGTAGATAAGTGCTATTTCTTACTATGAAAAGTCCAGAATTTGTATGGATTTTCTGTATTCATCCATTTACCACAGAATTTGTAAGAAAGACCTACATTATCTGTTTTCTGTAATAAAACCCTTGGTGAATGCTAACTTGACCTGTAAAGCAGTTATGTTGCATATCTAAATTTTGGCGTGTTGTGGGTTCCAAACCACATAGGGGAAACATATACTTGTACCTGTTACCTTGGTAAACCTCACACATCACATTTTTTGAAGAACCATATTGTAATAGTTTATAGTAAGGTTTATGTTATGCATGGTAAAGACTGTCTGATACAGTCTTCAAATTTGTATGAATATGGTCATAATCTGTAATGTTATGATAACATCAGCTCTCTAATAACAGGGTTTGTAGAGCAGTACCTTTTTGGTTAAGAGTAATGTGCTATTAGCTCCGCCTGTAAAGTAACTGATCAGTGTGTCTAAAATTTGGTATATTGTGGGTTCCAAACCACATAATGGCAACATATATCTGTTCCTTTTACCTTGGTTAATGCCATTCATAGCATTTTTTAGAAGTAAATTGCAACACTATATACTGATGTTTATGGTGTGCATGGTAATGAATGACTGATATAACCTTTGAATTTCTATGAATATGGCTGAAATCCATAACGGTGTAATAATACAGCTGTTGAACAAAAGTGTTTTTAGAGCAGTACATCTTTGAGTAAGAGTAGCATGTGCTGAGTGTTAGCTCAGCTTGTAAGGAAACAAGCCAACATGTCTACGTTTTGGTGGGCTACGTGTTCAAATTGTAAAGGGGCAAGTATATTGAAACTGTTATCTTGCTTTAATATACCAATAGCATTTATTTGTAAAAGCTTATTACACTGATTGTTATTAATATATATTTTGACCGTAGTTGTGGCTAACTCAGTCATTCGTCAAATTCCTATGAGTATATCTGTAATCTGTAACATTCCATTAACATCAGCTATTTAACTATGAGGGCAGAACATCTTTCTAAATCCTGTATATGTTTGAGCAATTTTTTAGGGTATAATTCGTAAAAATGCTATAAAGGTCTGTTTTCTCATGAAATAGTGAAGTCAATAATAGAACAACATCATCCTAAAATTTTGAGGGACTAAGATGGACAGACTAACAGTTGAAATGAAGAACAGGAAATATATATGTATTTTCTTAATGATGTGCAACTTAACACAGAATAATGGTCCTCACACACACATTTCTGTGTCCTTAATGTACATACATGTATAGTTCTGTTCACAGAAGCTTTATGCTACATGACACTTTCACACTGCCTGAGGAATGTATGCTTTGCATTACAGTTAATGCATATGATCATAGTGATAACCTTAATGTATTTTTCCAACTTGTTAGCTATGTGAGCAGCACATATTCATACTTTGTAATCCTAAGCCATGAGTGTTATTAGTAGGCCATCCTCTGGCAAGATGATGTCATAACATAAACGTTTTTCACTGCCTGCAAAATATGCTTTAGCAGTTAAGATGTGTTAGGTAGGCAGGTAGTTTTTAGAGTTGCAGTTTGGCTGTAAACTATGATTGCAGCTTTGAATCTCATGTCCTTTAACTCATTACATCTGAGTGATTCCTCCAGGTACATTTGCAGTTAACTCCTACTGACGCCTCTAAGTGTCAAATATTGCTTGTTCATATTTGCATTAATGATTCCAAAACCATGTTATGTACAAGGTTTTAAAAGATTTCATCTTAAAGCTTACACATTGGCAAACTCAGCTGCATTAATATTTCACCTCTGCCTAGTGCAGGCAAATGGATATTAACTGTTGTTTTTATGATATTAATTTGTATAGGTATAATGTTCACATTTTTCTAAATAGCTCAACAACTAAGTAACACAGACAGAACTCCTAGCCTCACATGAAAGCTCTCAGCTAGATGAATAAAATGCTGCTGACAATATGCATGTAACTTGAATGGTTGCTAAGATATTGTAAGTTGTTTACAAGATATTCCAAATGTAATAGTTACTGTTTACTGTGACTTATAAAATTTGGTTTAAGACCTAGAACTTAAAGAATACTACCACTATAAAAATAGTTTGTGCTGAAGAATAGGCCATTTATACTTCTTTCATAAGCCCCATGGTTCCAGAAATATGAACATTTGTTTGAAATGTGACAACATAATTTGATTCTGTCAAAAGCCTTAGGCTCCACCCATTAAAAGTTATAGTGCAATCTTCCTGAGCTCCATTGGAGTGAATGAGTTAATTTGTGTTCAAAGATGTTAAATCCTGAATGTAAAAATATAAACTATGCTTTATGCTTATCTAATGTTCTTCTGAAAAAAATAACTACAAACTGTGTTGATAAATGTACATCAGTGTTATCTGAGGGATACATTTTTCCTACATTCTTTTTTGTTTCAGGTGACAAGGAGTGCAGTCGGAATAAAGCCACATGCATTGAGTGGAGGTGCAGACGTGAGGATCAGTGGAGGGAGAAAGGTATGTTGATATTTTATGTATTCCAGAAACTGAAATGCTTATTCCCCAGTTCACGTTACCATGTTTGTTGATTAGAATGCAGGAATGCCCATCATACATCAGTAAGGAATGTAAATCATCACATGGTAGTTGTGCTTATAACAGTGGATAAATTCTAACAATGTTGATGTTTTATGCATTTTTGAGCAACTTGTTCAGCACACATTTTTTAAATGTAGTCCACAGCATAGACAATAATTGCTTTTGTGTATCTGTCACACATCTTATTAAGGTGGATGTTTTACATACAAGTGTAAGTGCTTTGATTAGTGTTTATATTGGGTTGTGTTTTCCTGAGGGTTGGTCTGTTGCATATAGCCTACCTACTGAAACAAGAACAAAAAATGCTCCGGTAGCTAAATGTACTGCTGTAAAACAATAGGCAAAGACATAAGAAAAACAGCAGTGCAAACATATCAAAATCATTTAATAAAATTGAAAAAAACACAAACCCCTGGATTCTCAAAAGCTTGCATGGCATGCATGATTAGTGTAAGATGAAATTTTGCCAATATGGCAGCCGAGCGATCCACGTACGTGCATGTCTGATGTGCGCGAGTGCTGTAGCACTAGTGCTGCATGTCCCCAGCCCCCGTATGCAAACCACCCCATTTGCTGGTGAAAACCATGCAAATGAGGTAAATCTGCCATCCAGGAAGCAGGAATCAGGGAGTGCAGGACTAACATAATATGCAGAAATGTACTCGGTTAGTAACCGAGTAGGGTACTGCAAACTCCAAAATGGAGCTATGACATCTCCAAATAAAGGCTGCATATCATTCAGGAAGCATGCCAATGGCCAAGTAGAAGGCCATTGGCATTGCAAACAATGCCAAATGTACAAAATACAACCTTTATGATATGTCTGCCGACCACGGCCATTGAAGCATAGGGCAGCGGCACGCAAATATGACCGGTGGGGAAATAAGAAAATAAACCTAAAAAAAAAACAGTCTAACTAAAATCAGTATTCCGCCATGCAAGTCAATGGCAGGCAAAAGACAACCTGGCCAGTGAGTAGTGGTTTCTAAGAGGGGAGGCACAGTATGACACATGTAACTATGCATTAGCAGGCAATTCTATGCAAATGAGGGAAGGATAGTGAATCCCGGTTTTCTCCAGCATGTGAGGCAGGTCCCAACAGTGTATGAGTGAATAGCTGAGTGCAAGACTAGGAGGTAGGTGACATCATGTGTGGGAGTGTCAGGCATACTCTCAGTGGTTTGGAGCCCTGTGGTTCGGGGCTGCATCCAGCTTAGCACAGCAAAGCCAGGAGGTGTGTCTAAACCTGCCCAGTATGTACGACAAAGTGTAAGTGGGTGTGCGAGCCATGCAACGGGATCTTCAGGAAGATAAAGGAAGTGAACCCAGGAAATAGCAGCAGTGTACACATTGCAGTACACTGATTGCATGGTGCACCCCCGGGATGAATCAAAAAGGCAATGGGAAGGGAAAGCAGCAGTAGGAAGTTAATCAAGGGGTACTAGGTTCGCTGCCAGGTGAAACGTATCGGAGCCAGCCAATTACATAGGCAGCAGACCAGCCCAGCCCAGCCCAGAATGCCACTATAAACTATGCAAACACCTACTCCACCGTTTTTTACCACACCCTACACCACTGGTGTAAACAAGTAGGGAACTTTTAACACTCACAACAGCAAAATGCTAGGGGCTGCAATAGCTATCATACAACTTGTGGAAGAGGCTGAGGGTGGCGAGGATGGGAATGCTGCCGACCAACCCACAGTGAGGAGATGGAGAAGAGTGTACAGACCCAGGGTAACCTACCAAGGGCTACATGAGCTGGAGATAGTGGAGCACTATAGGGTGGACAGGGACCTCCTATAGCAGATTGCTGAGCTGTGCCGGCCATGCCTGACACACAGAATTAACAGAGGGAACCCATCCCAGTGGAAACAAAGGTATGTGTAGGCCTAAGAATACTAGCTACAGGTACCTTCCAAAGGCCAACTGGGGATATGATGGGGATCTTACACGTATCAGCATCCAGGGTACTCCACCAGTTCCTGGATGCCATGGCAGCACATGTCAGTGAGCACGTATATTTCCCCCTCACCCGTGAGGCATTGGCTAGCAGTATGCATCTCTTCCACCAAATAGCAGAATACCCTGAGGTAGTAGGTGCAATAGACTGCATGCACATACTCATCAAAGCACCACCTAGTGAGCAGGGTAGGGTCTACATCAACCGCCAGGGCTTGCCCTTCATCAATTAATAGGTCATGTGCGATGCTCAGGGCATAATACTGAATGTATATGCTGGCTGCCCTGGAAGTTATCATGATTCCCACACCTGGCATCTGACGTAGCTGTACCAGAAATTTTCCAAAGGGGACATCCCACACGGTCACCTAGTGGGGGATGCTGGATACGCACTTGAGCCGTGGCTGATGACACCCATCAGAAATGCACACACACCTGAACAAGAACTCCATAATGAGGCACACTCACAAACAAGAATCATAATAGACCATGTGTTTGGGATGCTCAAATCATGGTTCCGGGGCGTGGACACATCTGGTGGAGCCTTGCAGTACTCACTAACTACTTGTACCCAAATCAGCTTTCTATGTGCCATGCTACACAATATGATCCTGGGGAAACAGCTGCAGCAGGAGCAGCAAGGGGCAGGGCCATATAGCCCCCCACCAATGACAAGGCCTGCACAGGCACAGAGTGACTTGGAGGAGGAACAACCTGAGTCTGCCTCAGTAGGAAGAAGGAGGTGTGCTCAGTATACTCTGGCCCTGGCAAAGAGGCAACGCATAGCACATACACTGACATGGGAGGGACCCAGGGAATAGCACCTCTCTCTCACTCTCACATACAGTAAAAGGGATGCCAAACAGTACACTACCTGTGCCTGACCATGCATAGGCAGTGTACTACGTGCATCCAACATAGGCAGCCCTGCAGCACCACCTGCAATACTGGGACACCCACAAGATAAGGGACTCACACATGCCAGTCAGGAGGGGGGTCACATACCCAACAACAGCCCCAGCCAGCAGGACAGATGTAGACAAACATAAACAAATGCTGTACTATGGCCTCTGAATGAGGGGTATGGATAACCCCCACCCAGGCCTAGACAGGCAGACTACAGCAGGCCAGGTAGTGGGATGTCAGTTGTGACGGCTAGGAAGTCAGAAACTAATGTGTATGCAATCAAAAGATAAGAACGGAAGTACACCAGTATGGCATAGCCAGCACGATGGGTAAGACTACTGACTGAAAGGGACTACAGGACATACCAGTACAGTCCTTGCAAATGTGTACAACTGTCAGGTGTGCCCCCCAATCCCACATAGAAATACAGTAACAGTCAGGTGCGCCCCTCCCCCAATCCTGTGTAGAACATAGAAATAGTCTGGTATACTCCCCGCTTTGCAGACATGTTGCAACAGTCAATGCCAAATGATGGTGGATATTCTGCAGACACCGCGTGAAACCTGTTTGTGTACAACACAAAGGTCAGCTGTGCAGTACAAACCACTGGACATGCTCCACACATGCATAACAGACGGCCTTACTGGGCATGCTCACACACACAGAGAAATGAAGGCAATGTCAATCATCCACATACTGAAAGGTCATACTGGGCATGCTCACACACTTAAACACATGAAGACCGTGTATGCAAACACCAGTGGACCAGACATATCCAGCGGTTGCAATAGTTACTGCAGACACATGTCAGTATGCACCACTCATGCCTTGCACACACAGTGGATAGGAATACAGACATATATGTAAGGGCAACACACCATAATATGCCAAAGGTAGATGGATATAGATGTGTGGAAGAGGGTGACTGTGACAAGGAGCCATCCACGCCTGTCCCACCGAGCACACAGCCAAAGGGCCCCAAACACATCAGTTGCAGAAGTCACACATTGCAGTTACTAGCGACCAGTACCTGTCAGCACCACAGACTATGTGGTCCATGTGCCAGCTGCACAACATGTCTGCACAAGGACATAGTCAGCTAGTTGCCCTAGACATGCACCTGTGACATATGACCCCATGTATAGCCACCTGTGGTGTGTCACTCCCACATGAATGGTGTATGGGCCATGCACACACTGGCCACCCCATAGTGGTACCCTGACAAGCCTGCTGAGGTTATCCAATGTGAAATACACCTTTGGGAGAGTTGTAGGCCAGTAATCTCTGTGGCGTGTCCCATAACTGCATATTGCTGTCGTGTGATAGACTAGTTAGGTAGGAGTTCTAACCCCAGACATGGCAACTGTGTGTGTGAGTGTGTGCCACTGTTCATTTGTGTGTCTATCTCTCACTGACTGTGTAGAGAGCAATGCTTTTAGGGTGCTCACACCCCTTACATTTCACATACCCAACTTTGGCAAGGCTGCCAATGTCACCCACCTAGAAATACTCCCCTGGGAAAGCTGTAATGCATGCTGTAACTATGTACTGCTGTAGTGTGATAATGTAGTTAGGTAGGAGGTCAAACCCCAGATGTGGCAACTGTGTGTGTGTGTGTATGTGTGTGTGTCTGTCTATCACTGACTATGTAGAGAGCAATGTTTTTGGGCTACTCACACCTCTTACAAGTTGAATACCCTCCTTTGTCAAGGCTGCTGATGTCATGCAACTTGAAATACACCTCTGGGATGACTGTAGCCCAGTAATCTCCATAGCACATCCTGTAACATTGCATGGCCATAGTGTGATTAAGGAGTTAGTTGGGAGTTCGAAGCCCCCGAACTGCCAACTGTGTGTGTATGCGTGCATGTCTGACTGTGTAGAGAGCAATGCTTTTAGGTAACTCACACCCCTTCCATTTCACATACCTAACTTTGGCAAGGCTGCCGATGTCATCCACCTAGAAATACTCAGCTGGGAAAGCTGTAGCCCCGTAATCTCCGTAGTGCATGCTGTAACTGTGTACTGCTGTAGTGTGATAGTGTAGTTAGGTAAGAGGTCAAATCCCAGATGTGGCAACTGTGTGTATGCAAATGTGTGCATGTCTGTCTATCACTGACTGTGTAGAGAGCAATGCTTTTTAGGCTACTCACACCCCTTACAAGTTGAATACCCTCTTTTGGCAAGGCTGCTGATGTCACACAACTTGAAATACACATCTGGGACAATCATAGCTCAGTAATCTCTGTAGCACATCCCGTAACATCGTATGGCCATAGTGTCATTAAGGAGTTAGTTGGGAGTTCTAGCCCCCGACCTGCCAACTGTGTGTGCATGCATGCATGTCTGTCTGTGTTGAGAGCAATGCTTTTAGATTACTCACACCCCTTACATTTCACATACCCAACTTTGACAAGGCTGCTGATGTCACGTACCTAGACATACACCTCTGAGAAGGTTGAAGCCCAGTAATCACCATAGCATGTCCTGTAACTGCATGCTGCTGTATTGTGAATTAGACGCATGGTTGGGTTCCATCCCCACACATGGCAGTTCTGGATGTATTGTGTGTGTCACTGTCTGTGCACGAAGCAATGCATTTTAGGCTAGTCTCTTGCAGTCATTTCAAAGTCCCACTCTGGCAATCCTGCTGATGTCAGTCAGTGTGAAATACACTTTTGGGCAAGAACTACTCCAGTAATATCCATGGCGTGTACTATAACTGTGTAGTGCTGTAGTGTAATACACAAGTTAACTACTCCCAAACATAACAGGCATGTGTGTGTGTGTGTGTGTGTGTGTGTGTGTGTGTGTGTGTGTGTGTGTGTGTGTGTAACCTGTATTCTGTGTAGAGGTGGCCAATGTGGAGTGGGTTTTGCATGTTTATTATATGGTGGCCATACTATATATCACAATGTCCACTGTACAGGGATAACATGTGATATGGCTGAGAGGCCGGAGTGCAGAGCCATACCCAGACATGTGACATCAAGGCCAATCACAGTTAGCAACCCCAGTACTACACAGAGCACACTCTCACCCGATGTGTCATACACACACACAGACCTAGGTAATAGCCAATATGTGAGTAGTACACTGCATATTGGCCACTGATAGTAACTATGGAGTGACAGCGGTAGGCCACAGAGGGCATGGCACCCAGTCCATCTGTCCAATATGCACATATGTGCAGACAGTGCACCTCTGTTCTCCAATGGGCAACTGCACCATCTGTGGTGCCATCGCATGTGACTCAAAATGGACATACCATGCCTGACAACATGCCCATAAGGACAGATGCCACTGACACCAAGGAATGCTGATAGCATGCACACCATGTAGGTGCAGGGTAAAGATGCTGGCCATTAACGGCTCCCACCACAGGTGGGCAGGACTGGCACATCTGATGATAATCTTTCTCACTACATTGGCTGAACACCCCAGGTACAGTCCCACATGTCACTATACATGCATGTATGAGGTGTGCACATCCCAGACACCGTCCATTTCATGGATGAAGGAACACAGACTTGGCAAACGATGCACAGCATTGGCCATACACAGTAGTCATCCAGGTGAACAGATGGGGATACAATACCCACCTGTGTGGGCAAATGCAGACACTACATTCCTGAGCCACAATGCAGACCATCGTCATGTGGCCTGATGCCAAGGTACTCCCATTGCCTAGCTGTGGACAGCCATCTGGTGCAGTTGAACACCACACACCTGTGCAGACATGCACACATTCATGTCAGTAGTGGCACTCTGAATGTTTGTGTGTGTGTTGCATGCTGCAGATGTTCACATCCACACTCCCTTCAACCCCCATGGGCATACTTCAGCATGCTGTCTGATGCCAGACACCTTCCCATACCCTTCACCCATACAGCCCCTGTATGACCTGTGTGGTGCATGGGATACCTGCACAGTGATGTGATGTGGCCATCCCACAACCAATGAGTTGTACACCTGGCCATGCCACGTTTGTCAATGTGTTTGTGTCCTTGTGAGAGTGTGGCTGTGTTGACACTGGCACCTGTTCATGCCGACAGGCATATGTATGTCACCTACCATACCGCTACTGTATCCCTGTTGCAGATGTCACTCACCATCACATATATGTTCTGAGTGCTGCACAACAGGTAATCCATGTGGTGCATCCAATAATTGCAGCAAACTGTGCTAGCACTACATAGTTGTCAGAGGTTTGATACACTGTGCTGCTAGGTGTGTGACACAACCATGCTTCTGTTTTCCCCTCCCAGCCTCCCTGACATGTATTAGCCTCTGTCTGCATCCCCCACCCCCTCTCAGTTGGACATGGGGACCTACACCTGCTTTGCTTAGGCAGCAGCATGTATAATGTAAGTAATGCTCATGATCAGCTGATGGCCTCTGCACAAATCACAGCCCTCCCCTAGCTGATTGCATGTGAAATAGCTGTGGTAACATCCCCATTGCCAATTGTATGTGAAACACACCCCAATACCCAGGAACATCATGGTGGTATTTGCTCTTTTCTCCCACTTTGAACAGGAACTATATCTGTTGTGTGCCAAACAGCATACCAGATGGATTGCAGTGTACCTCTAACAACATACACTGTGGAAACAGTGCAACAAATGGGAGGTGGGTGTGCCTGACCTGACTACAGACTGTAAGTGCCTCTATACTGCATTTGGAGTAATGTTGCTTTGAAAGTTTTTGTGTGGATATGGCTGATGTACATGTCTCAATACCTGCCATGTCAGTTCCATGTTGATGGGGAATCTCCATCTGCAGGGTTATCTACAGCCTGGACAGTGTTGTGTCTGTGGTTGCATGTATCACCCATGGAGCATTTGACTGTTGACTGCTGAAGGTAGTGTGAGGATTGCAGTCAGTAGATGGAGAAAGCTGTGGTAGTTACAAACATCATATTCCTCAAATGACATATGTTACAACAGCCCTGTAACAACAGTAAATGTATTTGATCATCACAGCAACATGTCAATATTGGCCCTGTGTATGTGCTCCCAGCCACATCTCTGCCAACCTTTGTACATATGTCATGCATGAAGTGGTGCATATATGCTGCACACCATACTTTGTGGCATCATATCTGAGAATGAGCCACTGATATATCTGACTGCTACACATGTTATGTACAGTAGGGGTTACATTACATTACATTACCTGCACATTCTGAGGTTGTTCGTACAGTACTCAGGTCTGTATACCTGTGGTGAATGTCGACAGTGTGTGTAGTGTTAATATGTACCTTAGCCTGTGTACAGATTGTGGTAGATGACATTGTTCTAGTTCCTCTACTATCAGATGTTACACGCTGCCCCACTGTATGGTACTGTAGTGGTGTACATGCTTGTAGGGCTATAAACACACATGTCCCATACCACAGGCAGCCACCAAATTGTGTAGCAGGCCAGTATATGTAGGGCAGTCTGTGAGTGGCACATATGAGGATGGTGTCGAACACATAGTCCATATACTGTAATACCATGCTAGCTAACCATATGTGGCTGTGTTCACATTGGTTGTGGATATGCACTGTCACACAGGTGTATCCTACCCTGTGCTGTGACATGCCTGTGGAGCCTGCATTATGTGCAGGCACATGTGCATTCCCCCTTTGGAGGTGTAGGCCAGTATTGAGCCAGTCTGCCTGCAGCCTGCATAGTGCATTGTGACATGCCTAGCAGCTTAGTGTACCTACCCAGTGGGATGTCATGTGCAGATACTAGCCAGATGTCCCGCTGCCAGACCTCCCTTAACAGTCATGGATGTCAGACAGGGCAGTGGGATGCAGTGCTGATGTATGGCAATACCAATTGTGTAGTATGTGGCTATGGCACCCCTGTACCAGTGGTCCTACCGTTACAGGCCAGGCAGGGGTGTGTGAATGCATGACCTATGGTGGACATTATATACCAGTCGTTATGTGTTATACCCATCTACATGGCCATCCACATCCATATTGTCAGGCATGGTACACATGTGTAGCACTAAGGGCTTATGTGTATACCTCTGGACTGTATAGACTGTGTCAGACCCCCCACATATATTGGCCAATATCTCTGCTTCAGTCCACAGCGGCATTACATGCTAGCAGCGGTACTGTACATTGATGTCTTTTGGATGTCGTTCAGTAACCAATTGCACAAATGTTATGAGCAGATGTAACCTGCCACACACACCATGTCTGTGAAGACAATCCCAATGACAATAGCAATAGCCTACTAGTATACCTGCTAGAGATACCTGATAACCCCTGCAACTATGACATTGGGAACATACGGGCTGGGGTTGGCCTACACTTCATGTCCAGGAACTATGGTGGGAATATATGCACATATACATATCCAGATAGCCAGATATATGATTACACGTGTGTAATACACCCATTTAACACTGTCATGCCAACCACCCACTATTGATCATATGTGTGCGCGGTCCCATTACATCTCCTGTGTGATGGGCATTCGTCCTGTGTGTGGGCAGCAGTGCTACCGACAATATGTAGCAATATCCCATACAGGAGAACTGGCACACTCAGGGCAGCCACATATTTGTAGGTGGATCAGGAAGTTCAGACAGACTGCGAGTGGAGTTGTGTTATGCTTTGTACAGTACTGGTGTTACAGGGTGTGGGTGTACATACTAGTTTGCCATGGAATGCAGTCCATCTGCATAGCATACAACTGTGGGCCTACCCTCATGCCAGCTGGAGCTGTGATTATCATGTCTTGTCTGTCCACCACACAGGTCTTGTGTCAGATAATACACTGTGTATGTGTGTTGTGTGTTACCGGTACATGGCTACATCCATGGCCATCCATACCAGCAATTCCCTGACTAAGGGTATATTACAGACTTTCCTGTGACACCTGCACCTTGCACCTTGTATGGCAATAGTTGTCCACATATGTGCCTGTATTCCAGCCTCTGTCCACCACCTACATACCAAGTTGTGCACATATGTCATGTTGTCAGTAGTTGATCCATAGTGGGCTGTGAGTATAACACACTGCCATGTCTGCCATCAGTCCACTACCGTTGTAACCCCCACGCATATGGTGGGGCTGGGGCCATATATGTGTGGGCGCCACTTATACAATACATGTGTGCCCTCATGCACTGCAGAACCCAGTGTATGTAACAGTGGTATATGGCCCTGTAATATTGAGTCTAGGGGGGAGCACCAGAAAAGACCTAGGCTGCTATAAAATGTGGGCGTATCAGAGCTGAGCTGCCTTAAGGTATCTGGATGTACAGTACCGTATACTTCACCTATATACACATTACTGACATGGATCTGGGTACTGCAGGACTACTGTCCCCTGCCATACAAACTGTTCTGTGTATTGGTGTGATCATGATGGTGTCAGTTATGCCATGTTATGTAGCAGTTATAACGCATGTGGTCATAAGACGTCTATACAATCTACTGTGTTTGTACAGTGTGTAGATAGAGGCTGCTGAACTACACACCTGGAGTACATACTGTTGATTGTTAGATATCCTGTGGCCCAGTGTGTCTTTCCTATTGTACAATGTGAATGGCGTGGCCTGGACAGCAACAGCTGTGAACCTTTCCAGCGTACTGTATGAGTGTAACTGGTCCACTGTAGCATCACTCCATTGATATAGTTGTCAGTATCTGAACAGCTATATGGCATGGCATGTAGAACTGTAATAGTACACGATGATGGGTTACCATGTCTGCAAACCTGTGGGTGTTGTTTCACCTATGACCTCTCTGTGGGTGTATGTTACAGGCAACGATTGTCATTTGTATGGGTGGCACATACAGTGTCCAGTCGTTTATGGGTCAACTGTAGGCATACTGGCTGTTCCATATTGTGTGCACCTACCACTTATATACCGTACTGTACATATAACTGCATGTATATGTGTAGCCACATGTATATGTGTATATATATATATATATATATATATATATATATATATATATATATATATACAATTATTAAATATGTATACCTGTATCTGCATATCTGTGTCTGTGTATCTGAAGCCTGGTAATGTTGATGGCTTCCACATAATACATTCCCCATGGGAGCCAGACTGTACTGCATGATATGTTACCAATAACAGCCTGACATCATACAGGTGGGATGTAGTACAGGTAACATCGTGTGCCCATGTTGCCACTGGCCCTGGTTATGGGATCTCCAACACTTGGTAGTGTATTGCAGGGTGGACATGTTTGGCTGGGAGGGATGCCTATTTGTACGACTCATATAGTGTGTGGTGCCTTTCAACCCCATTAACATAACATGTAGCCTGCTACACTCCACTCCTTAACAGCTACATGTGCCTTGCAGTACCAGCACAACAGTTTTGCACCAATGGGTCGATAGGCATGGGAATCCCATTGAGGTCTGCCATGTGTGTATATGTGCATGTGTGCATATCTGTAGAGTACACCAGTCCAAGTCCACATACTCCTATTACAATACACATTGCCACACAGTAGTACGGATATTGTTGTTGTCACCCATAGGTGTGGCAATGCAATGCAACACCCTACTATGCCTGTGGCATGTGCATCACATGCATATCCCTGTGGTACCACTGTTGTGATATGCAATGGTTTGTTTTTGTGTTGTGGCCAATGTGTGATAGTGGGTATGTCAGAGTATCAAGATGGGGTCTAGTGTGTACAGTATCCAGTGGGGATGTGGGGGCTGTGTACACTGTCTTTACACCATGGTACACCTGGTATATGGCCCACGTACCACTCTTGGGTGGTCAATGTCACCATCACCCATACAGGTAACAGATGACAGGATACGGCCCAGTTACACATGTGCTGTGCACAGCCTACCTGTAACACATTGGACACATGGACTAGTTAGTTAGCAACTATACAACCAGGTCTCTAAGATGTATGTCTACCTGTTATGTGTCGGTCAATGTGTATGTGATGGTCTGACACTATGTATTCACCATATACCAGCATTACATCCCCCATTACCATATTGTACGTGTCTGTGGATGGTCTGCATGTAGCATGTGACCTGATACACACTTCACCCTACAGATGGTGTCATGTGTGCAGTGAGAGCCACACAGTTCAGTAGCACTACATACCGGGTTGGGTCTAGGCACAGTGTCGCCAAGTCAGGATGTGTGGGTATGTGGATAGGTTTACATAAGGGTGCAGATTATACCTGTACCAGCAGGTTACCGGTCACGTTTGCATGGCCAATAACTGTTATACATGACTGTGGCATGTGTGCAACTGTGCACCACATATGTCATGGCCATGGTGTCACCACACTGACATACCCCTGTGGAATATGACTGTGAACCATCCTCCTGCTGACACATGTATGCCCACAGCACAAATGGATGACAGAATGGGGATATCAATTGGTGTTACCAACAGCTGAGATGCATCATAGCTGCATGGCTACACTACCTAACATGTATGCAGTACACATTACCCCTGACTACATTCTACACTGCAGTACATTGCAGCACCTCATTACAGTCACTGTGTGCATCAGAACCATGTTAGCCTGTCTCTGCATCAATGTTATGGATGACAGGGATGTGGCACAGGTATCATCATATGCACAGGGTGTGTTGCAGGTGTACCAGAGGCCGAGGGTGGTCCAAACATGTGTCAACATGTGTGTGGGTGAGGGGTGTGGTTCATTGATTGGGGCGTGGTGATGTAGTGTGTGTCGGTATGGGGTCGCCCTAGGTATGGTTGCATAGTGTGTGGGTATACATGCACACAGTTCCGCCATGTGGCTGCCCTATACGGGTAATGTTGGACAGCTGCAGACCATACCTGGCAGGGTGTGCAGTTCAGTGCCTCCAGCCACAGACATGCTGACTGTGCCTGCCAGGGTTTCCATGGGCACATACAGGTACAGACCTTGAGGTGCTACTCTCCCCTGATGATGACATATGTCCGTTGGAACCATGTCCTGCTTGGGCCTGGCCAGGGCCACATGTACATGGCTTGCTGTGGTGTGGTGTGTACAGCAGCCCCTGTGGTTTGTTGGGGCTGGTACTGCCACTACGGGAGTGGCTGTGCATCCTGGCATGTCCACATTGACCGCCAGCTGCTGATGTCTCTGGCCTACATTCACATGGCCGTCGCACCACTCCCACCAGACATTCTAGCACAGACATACCACG
Source organism: Protopterus annectens (assembly GCF_019279795.1). Classification (NCBI taxonomy): domain Eukaryota; kingdom Metazoa; phylum Chordata; order Ceratodontiformes; family Protopteridae; genus Protopterus; species Protopterus annectens. Next base: position 668,777,177 of record NC_056731.1, read on the forward strand.
GTCGAGGAGGCCAACCATCTCACCCCACCATCTATCCATGACCTCGGTATATTCATGGAAGGCAACAGTGAGTTCATGGAGGTTGCCACTTACAGCTGCGAAAGCAGACCTCTGCAGCCTGAGGACCTGTCTGGAGTGCATTTCCATACATGCCTCTGCCTCCATTATGGCCTGAAACATGCTCCTAGTGGTACCAGTTGTGGTGCCTCTGCCAGGGGCAGGATGACCTATGGTCCTCCCACTAGCACCATGGTACATCTGCCGATGTGGTGGCCTGCCGGACATCTGGCTATTCTGACTGTGACCCGACACAGTTGGCATGGACACCACACTTTCCTGGTCATTGCCACCAAACGCCAACTGTCCCTCTGCTGTGGCCACATGTGATTGGGTTTGTAGGGGCACTGTAACTGTGTGCGGGCTTGGCGTGGCTAGGAGGGTGATGACACATGTTGGCACAGTATCTGCCTCTGACAACCCCACCTGTGCCTCACCTGTACCTTCATCATCATCGATGTCTGTAGGGACACCTACCTCAGCATGCGTGCAGGAGGGACCCTGACCCACCTCGCCACCTGTTGGGGAAACAAATACACATGTTAAGACCTGTGCAGCAGTGCATAACAGTACACACACTCACATACACTATTACTGACAGCCACCTTACTACCTCACCTTCCCTGAGTTTGCAGACAGTCCCACAGTCAGTTATGTATGTTCCCCTTCCTGCATGGCACTTGCTAATATACATGCATCACTACAGCCCATTAACATATCATCCCTCTCCATGCCTAAACGTGTGGTTACCACACCTGACCTGTTACTCCATCACCTCCCTGACCTGGGTGGAGTAGGTTGTACATGGCCTCACTGCTGTCACCCTGTATTACCCTGTGTATGGGCAGTAATGGTGTACGAGGCCCCTATATGGTGGGGGCTGCTACATTCACTACATATGTCACACTCCAGAGCCTCATGCTACAGTCTTGCTTAGTCCATGCCACATCTGCTGCACAAGCGACCCATCATGCAGACAATAGTACTACCTGGATACACTCACTGATGTGCTGTGGTAATTCCCCATTGCATTTGTAGTGCTGCATATGTGGGTAGCTGGTTACCCATCTGCTGCTGGCAATATGATGTATATACTTGGTATGTACTGCACCTTCCAATGCATGCTCCATGCTACAGACCTTGTTATGCTATCAGCTGTCCTGTGTTCACATACCTGACAGATTGTCCTGGTGTCCCATGTCTCACTCCATGTACAGCACAATCCCAAGGGGAAGTAATGCCATGTGGTCAATCCCACTATTGCCTGTGCATACATGGACACACATACACACACACACACACACACACACACACACACACACACACACACACACACACACACACCTGACATGCATTGTCCTCACTCCACTAGATTGCAATTATGAACACAACCGAGTCACACACACACACACACACACACACACACACACACACACACACACAGACGCCCCACACTCCTACATGTGGATTTGCACATTTGTACACACAGTCCTCCCAGTAGCCTTCTGTCAACATGCATTACATATGGAGATCAACAGCATGCAGTGCAACTATAGTGACATCATGCTAGCGGCAGTATACATGCGTGTGAGGCATGGGCTTTGTTAGTAGGTGATGGTCCCTCCTCGTGTTAACACTGCACCTATGTCCAAAGTGTTACTGTGGACCTGGTCCACACCCTGCCTTGTACTGTGCACCATACCTTGCAGGTGTAGAAACCATTGATGCATCTGTAGTACTGTGTCAGTTATGTCAGCTCCAATGCTCACAACCCCTGTGTGTTGTAGTAACACATACCTGGGATGATATGTGAACAGCTATCAGTTGTGGATGCCTGATGTCTGCGTTACAGATCACAACATCAGCAGTGCATGTATGACCAGTACATGACTATTACACTGACAACCAGCGAACCTTACCATGGCAGTGAGGGATGCCCTACATATGTTCCAGACCTCTGCATGGTTGCAAGGTATACTCATGTGCACATCCCTTGGAGTGCACACACTGCTGTCAAGAGTGCTGTGGAGTTAGGGTTACGTCTGCAATGTTTACTTAAACTGATTGTGTGCAGCTGCAGCCATGGTGGTGTTGAGTCACTGTAGGCCGTGTGTCCTGCCACTTGTCACATCCCTGTGGACACATTGTGCATTAACAGTATAAGTTATCTTGCATGTGTCTGTTGTACCCGTCTGATATCCCAGCATGGTCTCTACTGTGATGCAGTGCATTTCTCAGCAACAAAACGTGAATGTGTACAGCATGCAGTATGGGTAGGTGTGTTAGATGTGTGCATGGGGGATAGCCCATAGCTATTACATGCCCAATTTATCATCATGCATGAATGCGAACCATACTCACCGGCTACGGGCTGCTGCCATAGTGGTATCCTGGAGGGACCTACATAGGACTGCGAGAAAGCTGATGTCAGTGGCCACAGCTGTGGCATTCATAACAGGTGAGTGCAACATTACGTTACATCAACAGTAGAATTACATAATATTACAGCCTACACACAACAGTTTATTACTACTACAGATTATGTACATGACATCTCAGTTTTGCATGATTTACCTGTACAGATGCAGATGCATACACATGAGTGGTGTTCCGATGTGCCTTGGGGCCTTACCTGCATGCTCCTCAGCTGGTGTGTCATTGGCAGCCACCACCAAGATGTGCCCTGCCAGGTGTTGATGTTGTGGGCAGACAGGTGCCACTAGGCTGCTGAGAAGCTACTCCACATGGGTAAGGGGTGGATGTGCAAGTTGCACCCCTTGTTGTGAGGTGGTCCCCCCTTATGGCAGGTGCACGTTGACGTACATGTGAAGCAGGTTGGTGCAATGATGCCGGACCTGCTCATAGCTGCGGTTATGCAGTCCAATATCATTGACCCTGTGGACTTGCTCATTCCACAGGGTGGTCCTCTCCTGCTGGTCATGGGCTGTCCAGCCAAAAAGAAGTACGTAGTGCTATACCAGGTGGTCGATGATGATAGCCATTTCAATGCGCTGTACGCGGGAAGGCAACTATGCGACATGATTCCTGGAAGACATAAAAATGGAAACAGGTCTGAGCCACCCATACAGCAGGGTTACCGTAGCTCTTAATACACATATATGTCTCCCCCCACCATATCAGCTACAACAACACATTCACAGACTGCAATTGTTATGTCAGCTGCTTACCTACCATTGGGACATATGTTGTATTGTACCAAGCTTTGTGCTATGCGTATGTGCCACGCTTTGTGCTATATTTTTGTAGCCATGCTCCCCTGTGGGGACACTTATCTTTGCTGGCCTGTTACAGACTATTTCACCTGCATGCCATTGTCAATGCCACTATATATATGTGTATAAATATACATCTATGTACATATATGTGTAGATATATGTTGTACATTGTGGATATACCTATGTCTATATGAGTGTCTGTATCTGTACACATACACATCACATTCCATATCACACAGATATGTGGAGTGCATACAGACATCCGGTCCGCATTCTCTAACCGTCTTTCATTCACAGCTGCACTGTTCTGATGTGCTGCAACACAGGTGCCACATGTGAACACAGCCTAACATTAGGGTGGTAACTACTGTGTGAGTGCTGGTACACCTATTACACACCTATGGCATGTGTGCATGCTACATTACACATTCACATGACTGTCCTGCAAGTGGTGTGCTCTGACACCCATGTTTGTATCATGATGGCAGCACATCCACCAACAGCTGTTGTCCACACTAACATAACATGCACAGATATTATGGCTGATATCTTTGTCATTCATTGCTGATCTGCACAGTTGGCGGGTATATCCCACTGCTTACAGGGACAGACAGTATTGTCCAGAGCACTTGCTCAGTGGGACATCATTAAAGGGACAACTACAGGTGGCACATATCAAACATTCTACATCATAAATTCTAATAATCTATGCCACATACTACATTAAATTACATACAGTTATGTTTTACATACCTTTTAGTGTTTGGATGGGTGTGGCACCTTCCCAGTTGTGGCCTGTTGTTATTTGTTCCCCACTGTGTGTGTTCTGTTTTATATGTTTGTTTTTGTTTTCCTTTTCTTTTTTTTTCTTTCTATCTCTCTCTCCCTCTCCAGTAGATTGAATGAGTTGGTTTGAATGGATTTCAGCATGGCTTTTGTAGGTGATGCACATGATCAGGTGATGCGTTCTGTACCAATCAGTGTGCAACAGTTGCTGACTGCCTGTAGCCTGCTGTGTAGTAATTCTGTTAACCATTGTAATGCAACCCAGTACTATAAATTGCTTACTCATGTGGGTGTTGTCCCTTCAACTTTCCAGTATGGAGGACATCCTTCCTATATGTGGGCAGCAGTGTTACAGATGGGGTCTTGCAGACACAGGACAACTACACAATCTTAAGAAGTTCCAGACCTACAGACAGAGTGAGTAGTGTTGTTATGTGCTTTGTATATTGCTGGTCTTGCAGTGTTTGCATGTACATAGTAGTTTAGGATGGAATGCGGTCTGTCTGCATAGCTCTCAGCAGTGGGTCTATCCACATGATGGCCAGTGTTTTGTCTGTTTGCACCACACATAGCTTGTCCTAGATATATCTCTGGCAATCTGTCTGGTGTGTCCCGGCAGGACTGTTGTTGTGTCACAAGTACACTTTGCTGGTCTACACTGTTTCGCCCATTGGTAGCATCCTGCCAGGGTTTTGAGAAGCAGCGGCTTGCACACACACCAGACCAGCCCCATCTCCCACTTCTGCGGATGAAACACGCCCCCACGCTGTGCCCCGTTTTCCATTCCTGTCTTCAGTATTATATAAGACTACTGTTCTCACAGTATGCGAGGATAGGCACTGTTCATTGGTACTCATAGACTGCTCAGAATACTGTGACTGAGCATTGTGCACATGTTTGCTGGTATTAATGTTCATACTTACATACATTTCCTATGCTGCTGACTGACTGTGCTGGATGATATGTTTGTGATAACAGCAGCTGATTGTATATCTGCCATGCCTGCATGGTAACTCACTTGGGCCATAGTGTGCAGGGGGGGGCCTGGGAGTGCTGATTATGTTATTACTGGCCACAATGAGGACTGTGGGCTACGGCATGCCTAAGGAACTGTGGGGGAAGTGTAGGCAGGTATGCGCTGGTGTGCGCTAAGCTCAGACTTCCTGACCTCCAGTTATGGCATCTTACACTGGGTTGGCCTCCACATTGCTTAACTAGTGTGGCCATTGCTTGCTGCTGCCCAAACAGGTGTACTCCTGCTTGCTGCCACATACCCCCATGCTACTTCATGTACATGTCGGTATTATACATGCTTAAGTCAGGTGTACATGTCAGGTATGACTGTTCACAAAGGTCAGTGTAAGGTTAAGTGGAATTCCAGTTTAGCATTTCTGGATAGGTCACACTCAGGTATTCAGGTTAGGTTTAGTTATGCCATACCTGTGTTGTAGAGTAGATGTGAATAGTGGAGGTGTAGGCGGGAAGGTGGAGGGGGGAACATTTTAAATGTATAGTAGACCATTTAACTGATTGGTGGGGGAGCAGTAGTGCAGGTTTGCAGGGTGTTAGGATATGTATGCAAGGCAGGATAGGAGGTGTCAGTGTCAGTATTTGGTGTAGGGGTATGGAGTGTTGGGGGGGTGGTGGACTTCGCCAGGTGGTGAACAGGTGGTGATCCAAGTGTGCTTGGGTTTTCCCTTCATGCGTTATTTACATGTGTAGTCTGGGACAGCTGCGGTAATATACCTGGGTTGGGGGTTCCAGATTCTGCCAATATAGTTATGTGGAGGGTGTCACCTACTTGTGACTGTGAACATTACTATGAATGCAACAGGGGTCAATAGGTAAGTGGTGTTATTGGGCCACACAGAGGGGCTGATAGTGGGGGACATGTCCAGGAATGTGCAGGATGGTTGATGGGAAGGTCCACAGCTGGTCATTTCTTCTACAGCAACAGCTGTGTACATACCCTGCATTTGGGTTAGGTCTGGACACTCACACCCCTGGGTGGTAGTGGGGACAGCAATAATACCTTGTGATGCCAATTAGTTCGGCTTACATGCCTACAGTGGGGTGTTGCAACCATGTGTTCTTTGGTGTCATTTAGTGGGTTTGCAATGACACATCTGGTTATTCTGCCCATTGCCCTGTAAACTAGACATTGCTGCTGTGGGACTCGCACCGGGCATGGCTGCTCAGTAGGTGTTGGGTTTGCCCAATGTACACTATTGCTTACATCCCTGGGGTGGTCCACATAGAACCACTCCAGCCAACACCTACACACCTAGGACCACAATTACATGCCCATAGTTCTCCACCTGCACCTCCTCTTTGGCACTCTTCCATTCTCCAGGTGCAGGTCGGGTCTGGCCACACCAGTACACACTACCCACTCCCCACTTCTTGGGACCCATCACGTATGTTGTCTCGCCTCATGGATCATCAGGCTTCCCCAACCTTGTAGTCCAAGAACATGCATACCCTGCCATTAGACATCTGTGTAATGGCTGGAAACCCGAAAAGCATAGAATTTTTGGGTTGTCCCACAAGGGACATTCTTGTCTTTGTTTCAAGATTAGGCTTGGCAGATCTCTCCCACTGGTAGTATCCTGCCTGTAGTCTGGGAAGCAGTGGTTTGTTTACTTTTATTTTGTGGTTGTATGTTTCTCCTGTCTAGTTGGGGAGGGGGGTTGATGATACGTGTTACACGTTTGCTGATTGGACCCCTCACCCCCATTGGCACAGCCTGTGAACATATGTAATTCTTAACTGCTGTATCATATCTTAGCTATATATATATATATATATTATATATGTATATTTACACACACACACACACACACACACACACACACATATATATATATATATATATATATATATATATATATATATATATATATATATATATATATATATATATATATATATATATATATATATATATATATATATATGTATATATATATCTAATGACATATGGATGTATGGGTGTCTGCATATGCATATGTATATATCTATATGTGGTTATTTATATATATATGTTTGTCTATGTATGTATACATTTGTACTACAGAGAGTAAGAGGTATATCTCCATGTAGTTATGGGTATATATACACACACACACATACCTCTACATATTTACATCTACATCTGGTTATACCATTCTTTGCCATGTAAAATAGACTGTGTTGCAGTGGGACTCGTAGCGGGAGTGGCTGCTCATTGGGCGAAGGTGCTGCCCAATGAACACTATTGCTTACATCTCTGGGGCGGTCCGAATAGACCCACTCCAGCAAACACCTGCAAGCCTAGATGCATAATTACATACCCATAGTTCCCCCACTCGCTCCTCCTCCACAGCGCTCATCCTTACGCTGGGTGCAGGTCGGGTCTAAACACACCACTACACACTGCTCACTCTCTACTTCATGGGACCCACCTCATACGGGTGGGGTTCATGCTATGTGTTACACGTTTGTTGCTTGGGCCCCTCACCTCCGTTGGCATGGGCTGTAAACACATGTCATTCCTAAGTTCTGTATCTTATCATAGCTATATATCTGTGTATATCTACACACACACACACACACACACACACACACACACACACACACACACACACACACACACACACACACACATATATGTGTATATATGTATATGTATATATATATATATATATAGCTCCAGAAGATCGACAATGAAGAAGACCGGCCTAATCATGAGTGCCAGAACAATTGCATAGACCAGAAGAGAACACGACGGATGACAACACCAACGCCGAGGATGCTGACATGGGAAAGGCTGTGCAGTGTATGTTTGTGTACCGTTGGTGGTTTTTTTGTTTATGGATATATGATATATATATGATGTGTTGTCGGTGTTGTGTGGTTTCACTATGCCAGGTAGAACCATATATATATATATATATATATATATGTGTATATGTCTGCATACATATATATATATATATATATATATATATATATATATATATATATATATATATATATATATATATATATATATATATATATATATATATATATATATATTTATATAGCGAACAACATGTGGATGTATGGGTGTCTGCATATGTATATATGGGTATTTATTTATATGTCTATCTATGTATGTATACATTTGTACTGCAAAGAGGGGGAGGTATATATCTATATAGTTATGGGTATTTATACAAACACATATATCTCTAAATATTTAGTTACATATCCCATAATGTTGACTGGTATTGCTGGATGCAGTGTTTCGTGTGCATACCAGCCAACCTTGTGTGCCACATATGCTTTGCGATACCTACAACTAAATCTGTTAGTGTACACAGAGTCACACGTGACATCTATTGTTAGTACCAAGAATACATTTGTCCCACATGGAACAACCCACACATTGGATATTCAACCTTCGTCTACACCCAGGGTTACATAGGTACCCCTGGCTATGTGCATGGTCTACAGCGTGTGCACACCTAGGATACTTGGGTCAGAACATCATACAGGATGAGTCCCGGGGGGGCAATGTGTGATGGTGTGGTAGCTACAGGCTGGTAAGCAGGGTAAGGATGGTGGCTGCGTGTGTGCTGTGGGTGGGGGGAAGCAGAACTGTGGGTTATGCATGTATGGGTTGGGGATGGCCTGGGTTGGATGGGCCTGTACTGCTTGGCCCGCCTTGTGGGTGGGAGAGAGGGGTATGTGATGTTAACATGTGACAGATAACAGAGGGCTAATTTAATTCCCTAGTTCAATGACAGACGGACAATACTATGAACTTGGTAGTGTATTGCAGGGCAGACGTGTTTGGCTGGGCGGGGGGTATGCAAATTCATACGTGACGTATATTGTTTGGGGCCTCTCAGGCCCATTGACGGTGCATGTGGACATATATGTTTCTGTTCATCTACCATTGGTATCTATAGATGTCTGGCCATATACACCTCTGTGGGTATATATATTTGCTTACATATTTCTAACTATGTTGGAATATACCTACGGAGACATATATCTGTGTACATATGTCACTTGATGTGTATATGTGGACATGTAGAGGTTGACATATATATGTGTAGTTGTCAGCATTTGCATGTATATCTGTTCATATATTTGTATATGTATGTATATATCTCTGGATATTTATATATATGTATATATATGCAGTGATGGGAGTAATCTATTACAATAAGTAATACATTACTGTAGTGTATTACAATTTATAGTAACTAGTAATATAACTAGTTACTTTTTCAAAATAGGTACTAGTAATACTAATATATTACTTTTTTAGTAACTAGCAACTTAAATGTGAGTTACTTTTGAGTAACTTTTGCTTAAACCAGTGGTTCTCAACGTGGGTGATATAGCCTCCTAAAGAGGGATGTAAAACTTCCGAAGTCCCTATATAGTATGAATAGTAATAAGATGTTAGGAGGTAATAGACACTTTGAAGTGGCAATTTTGCCTGTTTTTCTTGGTTTTGGTCGAGAACTGTTTTTTGGTTTTGGCAATTTGGATAAAAAATTACAACATAATGTTGGCGCAACTTATAGCACGTAGCATTCATAATAGATCATTAGACTTCATAATAGATCATTAGAATTAGTCTGGAGCAAAATTTATTTCATTTTTTTAGCACTGCAAGGAGGTGAAAGCTAATGATGACCAGACTCCAGCCCTACCCAGGTACTGTGGGACTCTCACCTACTAAAACATCCCCTAACACTGGACAATTCTAGCCTGCCAGAGATCATATCCTTACCTTGCAGTATAATAAATGGCACGGGTTCTTCATACCACCATCAGTCGGTTTAAACTCATCATTCATCAGATGAGCACCCAATGCCCCAATCCACTGCACCAAGCAGGACGCTTCAAGTGGATCTATATCAACCAACTTTTGCCCTAACAATATTTGTTATGTTCTATTTAAAATTCTTTTCAGGTTTCGATTTTTAGTTGCTGAAAATAGACAAAATGTGATAGGTTTTTATAGGTCTTGTGCTGCTGGCTGGCTTAGTTTAATTATTATCTGTGACTCTCTAGCTATAAAGACTAGTCTTCTTCTTCTCCTTTCGGCTGTGCCCGTTAGGGATCACCACGGTGGATCATCAGTCTGCAGAACAAGTGGCAGTGGAGTTTTACATTTTTGAGTTGCCAGCCCAGCGTTCAACCTTTTTCAGAAGGCACACGCATGCACACACTCACATCTAAAGCCAATTTAGCATGCCTAATCCACCTGCAGCATGTCTTGGGAATGTGGGAGGAAACCGGAACACCCTGAGGAAACCCACTCGAACATGGGGAGTGTAGATCATAGTGTGTGTGTTGTACTTTTAAAGCCACTGTAGTTCATGGGCACATGCACAGAAAGTACTGAGCACGTGCAAGCAGAGCGCCATTTTCTGTAAGCAGCTGGAGTGAAAGCATGTATGTGTATAACAGTCATTTAGTTAGCTAATTCGCTTAGGTTACGTTCCAATCATACATCCTGATGTGTTTGTGTGTAATAAATATCTTAAATGAACACCCAAGCCTTGTCATCTTATTTCAATACACAAGACGACTGACATGTTGTCAGAATGGGATCCGAAGTCAAAACTTCTTAAAACCATGAGGCGCACAGTCAGAAATGGAGGAATATACAAGAGTGGCTCAAATGACTGCAAACGACTCGTAAACAGGTCAGAAAATATTTCCAGGTTCTTAAACTCATTTAATGAATTTTCCCTCAATGAATATAAAGCAAAGCATCCCAAACAAATTACTGAACAAACAAAATGTTCAAAATTGTGACATACTGAAAATAAGTACTTGAAATAATTACGAAAACATTTGAAACAATATTAGAATCATATAAAATGTTCAAAAAAGAGAAAACATTTTTCCACAATGTACTACTTTTTCACATTAACTAAAGCTATTCAAAGTATCTAAAGTGTGCAAAGTGTTGGCAGTGTGTGCAGTATTACAGTATTACAGTACAGTCTTTTCAAAGAGTACAGTTATTTCAAAGAATCTGGTGTACAGCTGAATATAATTACAAGTACTTGGTGTGTACGAAAAATGAAGTACAGGTCACTGCTGAAATCTTCTTTGTTGAATCTCCTTTATTAAAAGAATAATCCTTCATCAGACATAATTCAAAGTAACAAAAGCAGCCATATTTAAAACACAGATCATCCAATCACGCCCTGCTTTTTGTAAAGCAGGTTTAATTGGTAAAACATCATTAAGACCAGGTGGTCTATGTGCTCTTAAATCTACTATCCACTTAGATTCAGCTAATGCTGTTCTATGCTGAATGTCCCCCCCCCCATTGGTAGCAATATTTACAATACATCTGAACTTAAAAGTGTGTGTGGGATTAGTCTCTATATGTCTGAATAAAGCATTGCTCACTTGACATGTTCTAATATTACTAATACAACATGTTGTTTGTCATACCTACATAAAAACTTTCACATTGTTCACAATTGGCCATATATACTAAATGTTTTGTCCTGCAAGTAGCCCTCCCTTTAAATATAAAAGTTTGTGTCTTATCGGGGTGTTTATATTCAGTGTCACTATTAATGTATTGACATATGTGCCTGCTCTAATATCTATTGTAGGTCTCCTATTCAAATATGTTTCCTTACATAACAGGTCCTTAAGATTGTTGTTTCTCCTATATTTAAACATGGAAGACTAATATCACTTCTTAGTATATTCCAATTATTCTGAACTATATTACATAGATATTACTACCATCGTAAAAGTATTCTAGGTTGTTCCTTCCTGCTACTACATAATCCTGTATTTATTTGTCTGCCACTAACAGGGCCTTGCATCCAATTGTATTGTTACTAACCTTGTCCACTCAGCCTAGAAAGTTCCTCGTCACAATAAATATCTTCAGAACATACCCTAGATATCCTACCCACTTGGCTCTTAACAATATTGGGAAAGATATGCTGCATGCTGTCATAGGATAGCAACGCATTTTGCCAACATTGTTTCCTATACATTTCGAGGTGAAACCAAGGTTATTCTGTTCCACATAAACATCCAGGAACTCTATCTGAGTAAAGTGGTGGTGGTGTGGAGAAAGGCTAAAAATCCACAAATCACAAAACTATATACTTATTCCATTCCTGATTATTAAGAATTTCCTTGGTTTCCCATTTAGAATGTTGTCTATCTGTTCTAAATATGGTTTAAGTGTAAACTCCAACCATAAGACAATGGGTCTGGGTGGTGGGTCTATCAATGATTTGTGTATTTTGGGCATGGCCTTGAATACAGGCGTAACTGGTTTATCTACCTTAAGGAACTCATAGACTTCATGTTCTAACAAACAATAAATTGTTTAACTGACTATGTACATTATCTATGATCATTCTAACTTGTAAAGGGTTGATGGGTACATATGCTCCATCTAAAGTCAGTGTTCAGCCATCTTAATGGTGATTTCTTTCTTGTTCATAAGGCCATGTAAAGCAGTCCTTTGTGTCGGTGTAAGATTATAATATCTATTAGCACTTCTCTCCTCAAAATATTTGAATCCTAGGACCTATGGCTCCATGAGTTTGGTTATTAAAAATCAATTTTAACATCAACAGAACAACATCAAATCAAATATAATATCACTGTATACACACTTGTTGCTAGGAACAAAGGTCAAACCCTTGTTTAAAATCTCTAGCTCATCGGTACTCAACACAAATTGAGATAAATTATATACAATGCCATCAGACATACTGTTAGTCACTGTAAAGTCCTCCGACGCTTGTCTACATTTCTGTCCTCGCTTAGGGACCTCTCCGCACGGTGCCGGTATTCCCCAAAAATGCAGAGCCTGTTTCATTGTGGTGAATACTCTCATTTACTGTCACCACTGTGGAGCTAGAAGGGCCCCTGAATCTGTGTTTGTTCTTCTGTTAAGAGAAACACTGTTGGAATGCAAAGCCAGGATGTCATTATTGCTGGGGGTAGTAGTTGCTGTCCCATTGCCTGTAGGCAAAATTACCATAGTACGGAATGGACTATCAGAAGAACCCATGTTGGTTTGACGAGGCAGACAATGTCGGTTTGTTGGCAACTGTATCGCCTCTGTGTGTGCCGCTGGATCCGTCTCTTGTTGTCATCATCACTGAGGAGTTGTTTCAGTTGCTCGAATCTGGGCCAGACAAAGATGTTACCACCATGGGTAAAATCGAGTGATCCCTCCTGATTTTACCTAATTTGACGTCTTTAAGTTTATCAGCTTCTTTAGATAATTGTAGCATAACAGTAGAAATTCTTTCTTTACTTTTACTGTCTGGAAAGTCAGTCTGTAACGAAAATAATGATGTTACTTCTTGCTTCAAAGCCGCCAGTTCTGGTGAAAAAAACTTGATCAGTAACTTTATATACTCCATACTGGTGTGCAGGTTGAGAGTCTGCCACTGTGCTAGTAAGCGCCCTGTGCTGGCATGCACAGGACTCTCATACCCCTGGGGACAATACCATATGTTAAACAAGCTTCAAGATGAAATGCCTGCCATTGCAGGTGCTGCATTTTACCTGCCTTGAAATTCCACTCTTTTAATAAGTCCTCAAAGGCTCTGTCTACTGCTGCAGGTATATTCCTGTTTTGTAATCCTTCCTTCTGGACACCAAAGCCCAAATCAAGGAGCGGGTTACCCAGGGTATCAGTCTTTCCTTCTGATTTACCATAAACAATGCCTCCAAGGGCATCAAACGAAATAATGGTGGTGTCATCTTTGTTGTATACAGCATGTTCAGCAGGCATAACGTTACCAAGAAATATATAAGGCACAAGCAAAAATAACAAGTTATGCTAAAGACCTGTTGTACCAAACCAGATAAATACGAAAAATGAAGTACAGGTCACTGTTGAAATCTTCTTTGTTGAATCTCCTTTATTAAAAGTAGAATAATCCTTCATCAGACATAATTCAAAGTAACAAAAGCAGCCATATTTAAAACACAGATCATCCAATCACTTACTCCTAAAAGCCCGCCAAAATACACAAATCATTGATAGACCCACCACTCAGACCCATTGTCTCGGGGAGAGGGTGGGTCACTGAGAATATTTCTATATGGTTGGAGTTTACACTTAAACCATATTTAGAACAGATAGACAACATTCTAAGAGACACAGGGCATTTCTTGGGGCTATTAGCTGCGGCTACCAAGCCCAAGCATGGTGGATTATTGATGGCTACACTAGATGTCAACAGTTTGTTTACTGTTATTGAACAACAATATGGGATAACAGCAGTGGGTGAAGTAATAAGTAGATTGGGAGCAACTGAGCATAAGCGACTGGTAGTGGAGAATTTACTAGCCTTGGTATTGAACAACAATGTCTTTATAGGACCAGGGTCCATAAAATTTGGTTATGTCTAAATGGGAAACCAAGGAAATTCTTAATAATCAGGAATGGAATAAGTATATAGTTTTGTACGTCAGATTTGTGGATGACGTTTTCATTTTGTGGGATGGGGATACTTCCACCTTTGAGAGCTTTTTAGCCTTTCTCCACACCACCACCACTTTTTTGACTTTTAGTGCCAAAACTTCTTTTACTCAGATAGAGTTCCTGGATGTTTATGTGGAACAGAATAACCTTGGTTTCACCTCGAAATTGTACAGGAAACAATGTTGGCAAAATGCATTGCTATCCTATGACAGCATGCACCCGAGGCATATCTTTCCCAATATTGTTAAGAGCCAAGTGGGTAGGATATCTAGGGTATGTTCTGAAGATATTTATTGTGACGAGGAACTTTCTAGGCTGAGTGGACATTTTTTGGATAGGGGCTATGAGAGGAACATGGTTAGTAAGGAGGTTAGTAACAATACAATACATAGGAAGACGAAGAATAGGCCATGGATGCAAGGCCCTGTTAGTGGCAGACAAATAAATACAGGATTATGTAGTAGCAGGAAGGAACAACCTAGAATACTTTTTACGTATGGTAGTAATATCAAATATAGTTCAGAATAATGGGAAGATACTAAGAGGTGATATTAGTCTTAAGGATGTTTAATTATAGGAGAAACAACAATCTTAAGGACCTGTTATGTAAGGAAACATATTTGAATAGGAGACCTACAATAGATATTAGAGCAGGCACATATCCCTGTGGCAACTGCAAGGCCTGTCAATACATTAATAGTGACACTGAATATAAACACCCCGATAAGACACAAACTTTTATATTTAAAGGGAGGGCTACTTGCAGGACAAAACATTTAGTATATATGGCCAATTGTGAACAATGTGAAAGTTTTTATGTAGGTATGACAAACAACATGTTGAAGGTTCGGATTTTACAGCATATTAGTAATATTAGAACATGTCAAGTGAGCAATGCTTTATTCAGACATATAGAGACTAATCCCACACACACTTTTAAGTTCAGATGTATTGTAAATATTGCTACCAATGAGAGGGGGGGGGCATTCAGCATAGAACAGCATTAGCCAAATCTAAGTGGATAGTAGATTTAAGAGCACATAGACCACCTGGTCTTAATGATGTTTTACCAATTAAACCTGCTTTATAAAAAAAAAAGCGGGCTTTTAGGAGTAAGTGATTGGATGATCTGTGTTTTAAATATGGCTGCTTTTGTTACTTTGAATTATGTCTGATGAAGGATTATTCCGAAAGCGCTTACTTTTAATAAAGGAGATTCAACAAAGAAGATTTCAGCAGTGACCTGTACTTCATTTTTCGTATTTATCTGGTTTGGTACAACAGGTCTTTAGCATAACTTGTTATTTTTGCTTGTGCCTTAAGTACTTGGTGTGTGTTTGACACTTATTTGGCATGGCAGAGGGACTTCACAGACCTGATCCACTTGTGTTTGATAATAATATTGCTGAAAACTGGAGAGTGTTTGAGCAAGAATATGATGTTTTCAATGAAATGCTGCTTTTTCTGATAAAGACACACATACAAAAGCATTTATTCTGCTCAGTTTAGCTGGTTCAGAAGCCATTGAGAGAGAACATTCATTTGTATATGCACCTGCTGTTTATGCAGAGAAGGGGGGAAGACTGCCATATTGTGATACAGACTGAAATGCGGGAAGACTCTGAGTCCTTAAAACGTGAATTTAGAGAAATGTGCAACCCTCAAATGAATATTATAGTGGAGATGCACTATTTTACACAAGAGATCAAAAGCCTGGTGAAACTTTTGCAGTATATATAACTGACTTGAGAAACAAGTCAAAAACATGCATATTTGGTGATCTTTGAGATGAGTTGACAAAAGACAAGCTTGTATGTTGTCAATAATGATGCAGTGAGAAAGATTTTGCTTTGAGACAGTGATTTAACTTTAAGCAAAAACACAGAAATTTGGCAGATATATGATCTTTTAGAAAAGTACACAAATATGCTTACGAATGATAAGAACATGCTTGCAGCTTCTTCCAGCATGAATGTTGATAGTATGCAGCACAGTACGGCTGACATTTGGACCCATCAGAATCGTAGTTTCTTTGGTGTCACCGCCCACTGGATCGACTGTGACACACTTCAAAGAAAGTTAGCTGCTTTATAATGCTGCAGATTACAGGGAAGGCATACATATGATCTCAAAGCATCAACTCTTGAGAGCACCCCCATCAAATACAAGATAGAGCAAAAGGTGTGTGCAACAATTACTGACAATGGCAGCAATTTTTTAAAGGCTTTCACTGTCTTCTCCAAATGTGAGCGATCTGAGGCTACAAGCATTCTGCCCCAAGATGAGAATGATGATGGTGAAGTGATTTACAACAGCGTGACAGCTGTGCTGAGTCAGTCAGTGCAAAGCAAGGACACCTATTCACTGCCTCCCGATCTGAGATGTGCAGCACACACCTTGACTGTAGTTGCCGTGCACAATGCTGAATCTGCTTCTAATGATGCACAGTATAAAAAGATCATGTGAAGCGCCATGGCTATGCTGCTTGGAACAAGGTTAGTCACAACACTCAAGCTGCTAAGGTGGCTCGAAATAAGTGTGATCTGGCATTGATTATTCCCAATGCAACATGATAGAATCACACTTTTTACACGATGAAGAGAATTCACCTCATTGCAACTCAGGGTGAAGGCTTGCTGAATGAGAGATGTGAACAGATTGGAATTTTCATCTTCAGGCCTTCAGAAATTACCTTTGTTGCTGAGTTTGTGCAAGCAGTGCAGACCCTGGCACTGGCTCTGAACATCCTGCAGTCAGAGCTGAAAAGCTTCATGGGAATCCTGATCCCCACCATTACGTGCCTGAAAAACAAGTTGTCCAAAGTCAGGCAGTCTGTGAAGCTTGTTGTGCTGCTAGTTGATGCTCTTTTTAAAGGCATTGAGGCTAGGTTCAGTCATCTTCTAGAGCTTGAAGAGTTCATTCTGGCTAGCATAGTGCATCCACAGTTTCGTTTCTGATGGATGGACACTGAAGAGCAGAAACTCAGAGGCAAGGCTCTGCTCCCTGATGCCATGCAGAAACTGGATGAACCTGCACATGGGTCATCTGAAGCTTCTGCATTAACTGCCGAAGACAGCTTCTTCAGCTTCAAAGAGTTAAACAGATCTCTCTCAGTAGGTAGGTAAGTCCCCATTCCCAAAAAAAAATGTCATCAGGTGCAGTGCAGGTAATGCATCAACTCGGCCACCATCAAACCAAAAAAGTAAAAAAAATAAAAAATTTTTTATACTTGAACTTCAAAAGAACTTTATTCCATGGGTAGTTAGCGCTTTCACGTCTACTCTGGACGCTTCTTCAGACTTTCAAAGCTTCAAAGAGTTGACATCAGCCAATGTCAGCAAATCTTCTCAGATGGACATGTATCTGGCTGACCCTTCCAGACAAATAGCTTCTCTCAACAATTACCCTATAGTCAAGAAGATATTTCTGAACACTAATACAGCTCTGCCATCTAGTGCATCTGTTGAATGCCTGTTCAGTCTTGGTGGACAAGTGCTGACTGCAAGAAGAAATAGACTCATCGACGAACACTTTGAAAAGTTGCTCCTTCTTCGAGCTAACAGAAATGTGTAGTCATTGTGAATAGTTATATAAAGTGATATTTTGGTTGATGTTCTTGTGTTAACAGTCTTGTTAGACGTGACATTTTCTGTAAGCATTTTTAGATTTTCAGCAATTGTTTTATCAGATTAGCCTAATGTACATTGTTGAAAATTTGATGGCTTGTAACTTGTTATGGATTTTGTATTGCTGGCTGTGCGTAATTTGGTTTAAGTATTACATTGTGACTCTCTGACTATAAAGACTAGCCTGTGGGAATTTGTAAACTGTAAATTGCTATTCATCATTATTGTAACACTGTGTATACATCTTTAATGCACTCGTATTCATGTGCAGTAAGCATGTATTCCTCACACACAAGAACTATGTGAGTAAATCTGAACATAAGAATTGATAAACTATACTTATGTAAAAGTAACTCAACAGTAACTAGTTACTTTAGTTAGTAAATAGTAATAGTAATATATAACTTTTTTAGAAAAGTAATAAGTAATAGTAACGTATTACTTTCACTTAAAAGTAAATAGTAATAGTAACTTATTACTGTTATAAGTAACTAGCACAACACTGTATATATGTGACTATATCTATAGATATGTTGTATCCATTTAGATAGTGATATATTTGCACACACACGCCCATCTAGCTGTAGGTATACATTCTCTGTACTGTTGCATGACTGGGCTGGGGTTATGTTTCTGACAACATATAATTTCTGCATGTCTGGCATGTCTGGCATGGCTTAGTGGTAAATCGTTTCATGTACGGTGTGCATGGTCCTGGGTTCTGGACTTGAAGAAGCTGTTTGTTTTGTTGCTGTGCAGAACACCAGCTGTTGGATACATTCAAGCAGTTGTAAACAGATTTGCGCAGAGGTAAGCACTGCTGGCTTCCGGTCACAGTGTCTTACACCCAGTTAGCTTCTCCTTTGCTTAATCTATGTCGGCGGTGCTTCACTATGCGCAAATGCACTTGCACACGCTTACTGGTGCTTACATATGCTTACTACTGCTTATCTGTGCTTATGCCTGCTTACTGCTGACTTATTCATTATGGTACTGACTTTTCACATGTGCATTTAATGCAGTACTCCAGTTCACATTTAAATGTTATTTAGTAGGTTGTACAGCAATAAAATGTAAATAAATGTTCGTATACAGATTTCACATGGAAAATGGCATGTGCTGCAGTGGGACTCAAACTGGGAATGCCTGCTCATTAGGTAGATGCTCTGACCACTACACTATTGCTGTGCTGCTTCATTTGCATATATCTTCCTTGTTATCCTCTTCAGCCTTTTAAGCTGCTTTAACCATAGATTAGCGATGGGCACACCCGCGCACCTATGGTTAGCAGTACTTGGAGTTTTAAAAATAAATAAAGGGGTTACTTCCTTTTATTTTTATGTCCTGTTGCTGTTGTACACATGGGGGACTGTTGGTGGGGATATGCAGACACCTATGAGCGGTCTCGCTCATTTAATTACACTTTCTGCTGGTCTACTTTGCAGGGGTGTGTTTATTCTGAGAGCTCTGTTCTCAGACACTCCCCCTGCACTCGTACATGCTCCGTGTAGGATTAGGAGCTCAGGCAGCGCGCCTTAATTAATATGCATGGCGCGCTGCCGTCCTCTTCCTAAACTGCTGCTTCTGTGCAGGACTAGACTAGTCCTGCATGGAAGATTAGTAAATCTGGGGGAAAGCTTTCAAGTCTCACAGGACTCTTCCTCAGTGTAAAAAAGGAGCAACTGCTACAATCCCATTAATACATACAATTTAAAATACCTGCCAAAAAATGAAAATTGAAAACTCAATCACATGTCTAAGAGTACTAATTGTCAGTTCAGGCATTTAAAGAGATACAAACTCTAAATACTATTTGTAAATATATAGTAAGTGTTACTTATAAAAATATAACATGTAAAAGTGTGTTTGTAAAAAGTGTACTTATAAATATGTGTATATAAAAATGTACATAAATACACACACACACACACACACACACACACACACACACACACACACACACACACACACACACACACATATATATATATATATATATATAAAACATATACATATTATTTAACATATGTTTGCCTCTCTTTTAATAGTGGTTTAATGCTATTTTTACTATTCAGTCCCAGTGGGTTGTCTGCTCTAAAATAATTTATCCATTTGTAGTCTTCAATCTCAGTTCTATTATTCAAGTCACCTCCCCTAATACCAATAGAAACTTTAGCTAAAACTATTAAATGCATGTTCCATGCCACAAGTATCAATATGCTTAAATAATGCATTTATTATAATACACCTACATATATCTGACAAATGCAAAAATATTCTAGCTTTCAACTTCTGATTAGTTTTACCTATATAAAATGACATGCATTTTTCACAATTTGCCAGATAAACCACATTCTCAGTAAAACAAGTCGCATATACATTAAAAATGATTTCTTTCTTTGAAATAGGATGAATAAATTCATTAGAAGGATTAATAAATTTACAAAAGACACAATTATAACATGATGTCGTCTGATGTCTATTAGTATTAGCAGTGGCCTAAGTACTATTACAGCGGGCAAAATCCTTATAACATAACTGTTGTTTCAAATTTCTTTCTTAAACACAAAATGAGTTTTATCACCTACAAATTTTTTAACTTCATTATCAGGTGTTAGAATATCCCAATTTCTTTCAATAATCTTTTGAACTTGTGTAGTATGTGTATTGTACTTGGTAATATACCTAACAGGCCAATCAGGGTTATCAGTTGTAGGTGCATTCTATAATGTGTTACCTAATAAGTACAGTTTGCCTACTTTTTCTCCTTCAGAATTTATAAACAATATATCATCATTAATAATTTTGGTATTATATTTTCTTAAAGTAAAATCATGAATGGAAAATGAAGGAATGACTAGCAACACCGACATGGACGGGACGCCTAACCTTCACACAGGTAGGATCACCGGTGCCAAGAAGCAAAAGCACCATAATTAATAGAAGTAGGACATACTGTTTCAAATTTATCAAAACTTGTTTTTAGTAATGTAGAGTTGAGAGTTCTTGATAAAGGATTCTCCTTTAGTCCCTATGTAAATGGTAATTTGAATGATATGGTATCTGAATTAAGAATGTTTGTGAGAAACCTAGTAAAATGCATGCTTAAAAATAACGTTGCTCATTCTGATATGCAGTTAAAATGCACTAGCACTTTTATCCTAATAGTACAACAACAATTAAGGCTTTTTATAATATGCGTGAGAATGAACTATATAAGCTGCTTGTTGAACAAAACATTGCGTATTTTTTTAATTTAGACTTAGAAGTATGTGAAGCTTTAAAATTGTTGATGAAAAGAGATGACATAATTATAAAACAAGCAGATAAGGGTGGCAAAACAGTCATTATGAATACTGACAATTATGTGGACTGGATGCTAACACTACTTTTTGATGAATGCACATTTAAGAAGATTAACAAAAAAGAAGTAAAAAAAATATTTATGCTGTCAAAAATTTTTTATATGATTTGTTACTGGAGAGTTCTATTACTCCTGAGCTTTACAATTTGCTGTATATAGAGAATCCTGTGATTCCCATTATATATGGACTTCCTAAAGATTCATAAGAACTCACAGGTGTCATCAATGAAACCCATTGTGTCTGGAAGTAGATGGGTTATTACTGCTCTGTCTAAATATTTGGAGTATGAGTTATGTAAATTGTTTAAATATAGTAAAAGCTATATAAAAGACACAAATGATTTCTTATCTGCATTGCATATATGGATTAATAATGATGAGCTAGGTAGGCTGTGGCTTGTTACCTTAGACGTTAAATCATTATTTACCATTATACCAAATGAAATAGGTATACAATATGTTTTTATTTGAGCATAGTGATTTTTCTAATAGTAAAATAGAAGTGATTTGTTCTATGTTAGATACAGTTCTTTGCAATAATGTTTTTCTGTTTAAGGACCAATTTTACCATCAATGCACAGGTGTTGGCATGGCACACCTGTAGCTAATAGCTATGCTAACCTAGTATTAGCTAAATGGGAAGAAGTCTATATTATCAGCATTGAGAATAATTTCTATTACATAGAACTTGCCTTTTATAAAAGATTTGTGGATGACATCTTCCTTATTTGGAAGGGAGATGAACAGTCTTTACATAGTTTTGTTGAATATTTACAGACTAATTTTTTTATCTTTTGAATTAAAATATTCTGAATGTAATAAATTTTGGATGTTAACATTATATATAATAATTATAAGTTTGATACTTCTATTTATAAGAAGAATGTACAGGCCATATGCTATGTACATGCCAACAGCATGCATCCAAGGCATATTTATAGAGGTGTAGTAAGAAGTCAGCTACTTAGGGCTAGCAGATTAAACACAACTATGAAGAGTTTAATAGAGAGTTAGATGCTATGGTTCATGATTTTACTTTATTAATTATTAATGATGGTATATTATTTATAAATTCTGAAAGAGAAAAAGTAGGTAAACTGTACTTATTAGGTAACACATTAGAGAATGGACCTACCACTGATAACCCTGCTTGGTCTGTTACTGTTAGGTATATTACTAAGTGCAATACACATACTATACAAGTTCAAAAGAGTATTGAAAGAAATTGGGATATTCTAACATCTGATAATGAAGTTAAAAAAATTGTAGGTGATAAAACTCATTTTGTGTTTAAGAAAGAAATCTGAAACAACAGTTATGTTATAAGGATTTTGCCATCTCTAATAGTACTAAGGCCACTTCTAATACTAATAGACATCAGACAATACCATGTTATAATTGTGTCTTTTGTAAATGTATTAATCCTTCTAATGAATTTATTCATCCTATTTCGAAGAAAGAAATCATTTTTAATGTATATGCGACTTGTTTTACTGAGAACGTGGTTTATCTGGCAAATTGTGAAAAATGCATGTCATTTTATATAGGTAAAACTAATCAGAAGTTGAAAGCTAGAATTGTTTTGCATTTGTCAGATATATGTAGGTGAATTGTAACAAATGTATTATTTAAGCATATTGATGCTTGTGACATAGAACATGCATTTAAATTTATAGTTTTAGCTAAAGTTTCTGTTGGTATTTGGGGAGGTGACTTGAATAATAGAACTGAAATTGAAGAATACAAATGGATAAATTATTTTAGAGCAGACCACTCACCAGGACTGAATAGTAAAAATAGTATTAAACCACTATTAAAAGAGAGACAAACATATGTTAAATAATATTTATATGTTATATATGTGTGTATATTTATGTACATTTGTATATCTACATATTTATAAGTACTTTTTTTACAAACACACTTTTACATGTTATATTTTTATAAGTAGCACTTACTATACATTTACAAATAGTACTTAGAGTTTGTATCTCTTTAAATGCCTGAACTGACAATTAGTACTTTTAGACATGTGATTGATTCTTCAAGTTTCATTTGCTGGCAGGTATTTTAAGTTGTATATATTAATGGGATTGTAGCAGTTGCTCCTTTTTTACACTGAGGAAGAGTCCTGTGAGACTTGGAAGCTTTGTTTTTTTATTCAATTTTATTAAATAATTTTGAGAGGTTTGCACTGCTGTTTTTCTTATGTTATAGCCTACCTACTCACAGACTGAATAGGTGTCTGCTGGGTGAAATGTTCTTCATTTCATCATTGGTCTTGCATCTGCCTCAGACACCTTGGGTGTTTTTGTAGAAACTCAGTTATAGCCTTTCTTGACTGACAATTGAGCAGATACCAATTTGATTGTGCCATTTCAGTATCAGGAAGTATATTTTGTTATTTGCTTTTTCACTGTACTAACTGCTGCTTGCTTTTGTAGATAATGAATACAGTTGTAAAATACAATACTATCAGTAAGAGACATATTAGATTCTCATATGTCTACACTTCTGTTGATTAAACATATCAAATTATTCTTAGTTTTGTACTCATTATACTGATGCATATTCAGCCAAATATCATGCCACCTCTCCCAGATGTTTGTTATATGGCTAGCCTATTGTTTAAAATATTGTCAGATCACTTGCTCCTCATTTCAACAATGACACATTGTGGCTGCTCATATAAATCATTGAATGCAGACAGTACAGTATGTTGATTTGAGCATTCATGCATTTTTACAAAGCTAATGACCCGTGTGTGTGTGCATGTGTGTGTGTGTGTGTGTGTGTGTGTGTGTGTGTGTGTGTGTGTGTGTGTGTGTGTGTTTCCATGTGTTTGCATATGTCTAAGCATATAGAATTGTTCAGAAAAAGAATAGTTTCATCCTGTTTAGGAGTACTAAGTACAGGGCCATAAGCAACTCTGTCAATAATGGATGTGTCTCAGTCCCTGTGTAAACTGTCATCTTAATCATATTGCATGTGCTATGATATTCATGGGACTGTCCTGAATGATAGACATTTGCTTTTTTTTCTGTTGTGTTTTGAAATTAATCTTTACAGAGCATGGCACCTGTGGACATTCTCCAGCCTGAAGATGATGACATGCACATGTGAGGCCATTGACAGATTCTTCCATGTTTGACACCTGGCACCTGGACTCAGCCCTACCAGAGAAATCATGCCTGAACCCTGGAGATCTGGATATGACTGGGATAGAGAAGTTGTTTGGGAAGAGATCAGGGAGGTCATAACCAATGTGTTGTGAACACAGATGAAGGACATGATGGGGACCTTCTTTGAGGGTATGGCATGGGCTACGTGGAATTTGTCAGGGTAATAGCTCATGAGATCAGGAGTCTGATCCCAATCAGCCTGGTCCCTCCATTCGTTAAGTATTGTCTGTGTGCTCCACTTGTGTAATGCTGCCAACATGGTGATTGACATTTAATTGATTGGGCTCTATATACACTCTTGTGCATGCATACCATGTATCTGTCATGCTTACATGTTATCGTGTGACGTTTACTTTGGTTTCAATACATTAACACGTAATAATTTCCACACTCATTCACCTGTTCATGCATTGTGGTAGTTAATTTTCAGATATTGCTGCAAGAGGTAGGCAGTTGACATGTGCTATTAAAGTGACTGACAGGCAACTTATGTTGTCCATACTTCATCACTAACAATGTGATACACCTTGGATTTCTGTTTTGCCATATCAGGTATGTGCAACATACAGACATGTTATTCCACATGTTTTGGATGACAGTTTTCATGATGTCCGACTGTCATGATGTGGTGTTGTGTCATGGTTTGGCAATTCTGATGCCATGTGGGATCATATACAGGTATATCCTGTCTATGTGCAGTCCTCCTTTGCTGACTGCATCAAACAGCAATGTAACATTAATCTGTACACAATGTTGCATATAACACATTCTTTCACAGTACATTAATCTGTGTTTGTTGTATGTAACACTTTCACTCACATTATATAGTGACATCGGTGTACACCTTCCATAAATAGTTGCACACATTACATGATTGTACATGTGTGCATATAGTTGTATACATACTGACACAAAAAAGTACCTGTGACGTGAGCATTCAGTGATTTACTGCTGATGTGCTGTAATGATGCTCACAGGAGTGTCCTCTGCTCCATAATGAGCAGGGTGGTTGCCATACACCTGTGTTTCTTTAGTAAACATTTGCATGACAGTATATGTGTATGTGTTTTTAATTTTTAGCTTGCTTACCTATGCATTATTGATGTGACATGATTGCATGTTACTGTGTATATGTGTTTTATATATGTCCAGTTCTGTGGACATCAGCAATCCATCTGGCCATTTGACATACATGTTCCATTTGGTTAAATATATATCTGTGTGTCTTCTACAGCACCCTTTGTGCTGTACCCATGCATGTGCATAGTGTCAACTTACTATGTCCTGCTTTACACTGATGTGTGCCAAGGTTGTCTACCTCCCTCCTACCTTCATATTTCCCTATTATTTTTTTCAGTTAGGTTTTTCTTTGTTAACACTACTGACCATTGCCATTAAATAATTTGACACAGACAGGGATTAGGCAATAGTGATTACAGTCCTTGACAGCATGACACTTGAGAGACATGTATTGTGTACAGTACAGGGAGTATACAACTATCATGCCGTCCTTGGAAGGCATGGGGTTAGACCTTCAGCAAACATTCACAGCCACACCAGGTATACAACCATGCCAATTTTACACATTTTATTTAATGTATTAACTTTTATTAGTATTGCACTTGTTGCCTTTATTTTATGATGTCTTATCTCATTCCTGATCAATGCTGTGAACACTCTGTTACATCTGAACACACAAATTATTAACCCCATACTAAGGGCTACCGCACCCATTTACCTGTAATTCCTGTGGGGAGAATATCTGTTATCAATACATAAGTGATTCAGTAATATTTACTAGTACCTGTCACTGGATTGAATCCTGGTCTGTGTGTGACAAAATATACATCAGACACAGCATTTAACAAATTGAGCTACTGAGCCACAGCTGACTATTGACTGACTAATATTTTCCTAAAGCTGACCTGGAAACAAAATATAACCTGGTATTAGTAGTACAGCTTTATCCAAGGCTGCAGTGACACTTGAACACACATGCATGAGATTTATGCATGACAGAGATACTAGATAAACTGTAAATTAATACATAGAATGCAGGTGTACTCAATGAACACTTAGTGGGTGGAAATATCTGTGACATGTAGAAACCCTGTCGGAGTATTGGGTTGGCTACCTGACCCTTGTACTGTTGCAGCTAGTATATTTGCAGTCTACAGCTATTACAGTTTCATACTTGCCTGCAGCACCATACCTCGTAGCAGGAATGCATCTAGTTGAAATGCAATGGTTAATACAAGACAATCCTAATATATACAATCTACCTTGGATGTTCCTGGTATTGCTGGAGATGTTAGTGCAAAACAAATGTCATTATGCATATATCTTGTAGTACAGCTGTAAATCTACAGTTAAGAATAACAGTCTTCCGTAGTTAACCTTGAGTCACTTAGTGGTATTCTTTGTGTTTGTATTTCAGAGCAGACGTCATACTGAATTTCATGAACAACAGCCCTACTTACACACATATTGCACTACACAACTTTATTAGGGGTGCCTTCATGCAGTTTTTGGTATATTTTCAAGTCTTTATTACACAACAGTTTATATAATGCAGGTGTTGCAATACAGCTGTAATTCCACAATTATTGCTGTAGAAACTTTATTTCATTCTAATTATCAGGTTTCATGCTTTAATCTTTATTGCAATATACTTGGCAGTAGTCAGTTATTGCAGTACAGGCCTATGACAACATTCATTGCAATACACAAATCTGTACTGTATGTACCTACTGGCAGTGAATGAATTACTATGTCTTGTGTATTTTACTATAGATTGCAAATTAATTTCTACTCACCACACTCATGGCACAACCTGGCCAGGCTTCCTGCATGGTCTAGGTTGCAAGCTCTTTCCTCTGCAGCTGTAGGGAGAGAAGCACACCATTATGCATACCTGTTTATCACACATTCAGATTAGGTATTGGTAAAACAATGCTAACAGTACTTACAAACATGTGGGTTATTCCCATCCTGAGCATCCTGGACCCAGGTGTCCAGAAGTCTCCTCTTCCACTGCTTCAGATCGTCATAATGGTGACCTGCTCACTTGTGTGGGGGATACCTGTTACACTGGTGAGATCATGTGCCAGCCAGTTCCAGGCCTCCAACTTGTACTCTGACCCTGGAACTGGCCCTGCAGCAGCCAGTGTTCATGGTCTTTAACGAGCAGTCCAAATATGACCCTGGACTCCAGAATGCTCCACCTCTGTGTCTGGAAGTGCACACCCTCTCCAACACATTCCATACTTCCTGCACAGTTCAAACTCCAACATGATATGCTGTCTTCCCACCTAGTTAATATAGCCTGTTTCCCACCCTTACTTACCACTGAGCCATTTTTAAAACTGTGGAGCATCGCGTAAATCAGCTTAACTGAGCTGAGCACTACTTAAACTGGTGATGCTCAGCAAAGCTTAGCAGTGTGCAAACCAGCTAAGCACAGCCAATCAGTGCTTAAACAGAGATTGTTTTAGCAATGCTTATCTTGGCTTAGCATGGCTTAGCAGAGCTTAGCTGAGCGCAGCACATCATGATTTAAAAATAATTGGCATAATTTATATTTAGAAAATGATTACTTAATTTCCTTTCTCAGTAGTCAAGCTCCACACCCACTGCCCATAAGGCCATGACTCTAACCACTTGGGTACACGGCTATGGGGAATGCTGCTATACTTTTACATATACCTCTCAGCCAAGTTTAAGCACTGCTATGTGCCATGCAAACCCGCACAGCTATGCTTAAACTTGACATTTGGATTTATAATTAAATGTATCCAGTTTCTGTTTTTAGATGTCTGGCATGTGTTCATTGATGCATGCTATGATGCGCCATGCCATGCAAACATTAAAAAAATAAAAAAAAATATTTAAATACATATCCATACATTGCTTTACTGCACTTTGACAGTGCAGGGTGTGTGTTACTTATCCCTGGACATAGTAACACACTCCCTACACTGATTCATTAACTGTGTTACATGGTACCTTCCATGTAGGCTGTACACTATGCCTACACAGATTTTATTAAATCTGGGGGTGTATCCATAATCCCTCACTACCTGCATTACTGAATAAGCTACTATTTTTCTATGCTATCTGCAGAAATAAGGGAGTCTTATATCCTAGTAAGATAATCTGTCAGCTATTTCATACAGGTAGAACACCCATTCTTGAAAATGTAACGCATTTGATGCTCTGTTAGTGAAACCATAATGTAAATAAGTAGCTGTCCCTCTAACAAAGTAGGGCAGTTTTTCTTGTCCATAATGCTTTGTACATGTATGTAAATTATTATTAATATGTAATTTGACATCATTTTGTGGGTATGATTATAAGAAAAACTGAGTCAGTAGTAAAAATAAAATATCAAAAAACATGTCATAATCTTTGCTTTGTTTTCAAATTATTTGCTACTTTAGTATCAGAAATATGCCCAGAAATTAAATTAATTGTAAAACACAGATTTATGAGAGGTATAACAATATACTTTAAGTGTCACACATGCAGGTTACACAGATATATTTGTGTATCACTGTGAAACAGCACAGAAACAGCTTATCATGTTAGATATAACTGTGGAAGCTCCACCAACTTACCTCTTGAGAATAGTAATGTGAAAAAGTTTATGTAACAGAATTATCATAACAGACATGCAGTTGTTCTTACAATGACCTGTAGAACTCAACCACAGCACAGACAAGATAAGGTAGCAGACACCCATCCCCAAACAGCTACCATAAAGATAAACTGTTCAAAGTACAAACATACACATATTATATATGCCTAGGAGAATTACAACACAGGTGACTATTATTTAAGTTGTTTCAGCAACCTTAATCTTACCTTATAATAGTCAGTGTCAAATGTATCAGCACACTAAATCTTGCAAGGTTTAATGTAATCATGAGTTCAGCAAATGTATCACACAAAAAATAACTAAATAAGTGAATAAAATGTAGGTGATTATACCTGGGTGTTGCATTATGGGAGGCTTGTATATAGATTTGCATTCACTGATGTCATGTCATCTGCATAAGCAGTGGTACATGGAGACACAGAAAGGCCATTAAAAATGAAGGGAAAACTGGCAGAGATAATAAACACATGGAAGCCATACCTCTCTCCTGCCACTGTTCCCCTAGTCTGCATTTGTTAAATGTACATTGTACAATTCCATCCTCTATGTTTGATACTTGTAATCATATATCAAGAGTTGAAAATATTACACAACTGTAATGCCTGTGTTTCATGCAGTTATACATTATGTAATGAAAAATGACATCAGCTCATAAATTAATATATAATTTACAGATTAAAGCACAAAAAAACAAATCTGTGGAATATTACCACATAAAGATGTCAGTGCAGGCTACATGTCCTATGCTTTAGTGAAGTGGGTTCCTGTAAGTCAGATATGTTTGAGCAGTGAATGTACGCCATAATATAATGTAACAGGTAATTATTTGTAATCAGGGAATGTTAAATACAGAATGCATGGCATGTGCAATGTGCTGAAGTCCTGCTGCATGATATTAAGAATGACTGGATGGCGCAGTGGTGCAGCGGTAGCATTGTCACCTAACAGCAAGACGTTCTCTGGCTCAGTTCCTGGCTGGGGTGTCTTCTGTGTGTAGTCTGCATGTCCTCCCTGCGTTCATGTGAGTTTCATCCGGGGTGCTCCGGTCTCCTCCCACGTTACAAAGACATGCATCTGGAGTGTTTCTCCCCAGGCCTCCACAGAAAATTGGCTTTTTCCAAGTCAGACTTTCCCGGTTAATAAATGTTAAATAAATAAATATATACATATGGTCCCAATTATGTTCAGTGGATTCTATAACAAAACAAAGTTAATGGTGTGTGGACATCATTAAGTAGGTGATTGCATATACAAATGTGTAATGTACTCCGCATTAATATATAAGAAGACTGTAACATAAGTAACAGCACTGACATTTAAGTAAAATAATA